>NC_133405.1:26755219-27058250 GCF_047511655.1 Castor canadensis
CCAGTGCCAATAATTCTAGCTACTTGGCAGGCTGAGTTGTAGAGAATTGTCATTTGAAGCCAGCCAGGGCAAATAGTTCGTAAGACTCCATCTTCAAAATAACCACAGTAAAATGGACTGGAGGCATGGTTCAAGTGGTAGATGGAATGCCTGCTTTGCAAGCACAAAACCCTGAGTTCAAATCCCAGGCCCACCAAAAAACATCAAAACAAACAAACACAGCCAGTCATTTTGGTGCATAAGAGTAAATAACAAACTAAAGAAGATGAGGTCTACCTAGGCTACATAGTGAGAGAGGATCCCAAAATAAAACCAAACAAAATAAACATGTACTGTGTTTGAAAGAGGTTTTCTTCTAGCAGTTTCATAATTCCAGGCCTCATATTCAGGTTTTTGATTCATATCAACTTGATTTTTGTATAGTGTGAGAGATGGGTGCCTAATTTCAATTTTCTGCCTGTGGAGATCCAGTTTTCTCAGCACCATTTGTAGAAGGGGAGATCCTTCCCAGTGCATGTTTGGACACTCTGTCAACATGAGTCTTTTGTAAATAATTCATGGGTTGTTTCTGGATGGTCTGTTTTTTCTCATTGGTCTATGTGTCTGTGCTAATGTCATGCTGCCTTGCTCCTACATTACAATTTGAGTTAGTTTTTGTATACAGTTGAAATATACTGTGGTATTTTTATCCTGCAATCTTGCTAAAACTCAAATGACAAAAATGTATGGATTTATTTTTAGAATTTTAAATTTTCTTCTATTGATGTATACTTCTATTTTTATGTCAGTATAACACTGCCCTGATTATTGCACTAAATTTTTAAAATCAGAATGTTTGTTTCCTCCAAATTACTTCATTTCAACACTGTTCTCAGTCTTTGCATTCCAATAACAATTTTAGGATCAGCTTCTCAATTACTGCAGCAGTCAAGCTGGGATTTTTATGTGAATTCTGTTGAATCTCTGAATCAATTTCAGAATTATTGCCATCTTTGCAATATTGAGCCTTCTATTTCATGAAGTTGGGAGAATTTTAATTTATTTCATTTCTTTCAATAATGTTTTATTCTTTTAGTGTATAAGTCTCACAAATGTTTTGTTAAATTTATCCTCAAGTAATTTATTCTTGCTGATGCTATTTCAAATACAATGTTTTAAATTGCACTTTCAAATGTTTCATTGCTTTTTAATAGGAATAAGTAAATTGATCTTTTATCTTACAATGTTGATCCGCATATATGTGTGTGTGTATTCCTTGTAATTTTCTCCATGCAAGAACATCGTTTCTAAAAATATATAATTTTGCTTTTCTCTTTTCAATCTGAATATTTTCTTATTCATTTGCTTGAATAATTGATTTGGTAGATCCGTCAACATCAAATAAGAGCCACAAGAAAAATTTTGTCATTTTGTTCTGTCTGTTAGGGTAAAAGTATTTAGTCTTTTATTATTCAACCTTTTATACATATGAGGAGCTAATTTACTGAGTTTTGTATCATAAAGGTTTTGACTTTTGCCAAAATATTTTTATCTGTGTCTATTGAGGTTTTCCTATGTTTTAAATTTTCATTCTATTAATATGGTATATTAAATAATTTTATCAGGAGAAAACATACTTCCATTTTTTTGATAAATCCTGTTGTAAAAAAATCAACTTTTATGCTTCAAAATTTCAATTGCTAAATTTTTATTGATAATTTCCCTATCTATACTCATAAGAGATAGTGATTTTAAGTTTTCTTTTTCCCAGAATTCTTGCTTGGTTTTCATTACCAAAGTAATAAAGGCCTAATTGAATGAATTAGAATCTGATCAATATTTTCTAGTTGTAAAATGTTTTTCAAGGATTGGTGTTCAAATTTTAAACATTTGTTAGAATTTATCAATGATTTATTTATTCCTGGACTTTTCTTTATAGGAAGAATTTTACTAATTCTTTCTACTTGTTACGTGTTTATTCAGACTTTATCTCTTTCATTTATTGATTGATTTGGTGGTATTCTTCTTTGAACTTAGGGCCTCATGCTTCCTGGGAAGGCACCCTACCACTTGCTCCATGCCCAAGGCCTTTTTGCTTCTTAGTTATTTTTCAGGTGGGATCTCAGGGTTTTCCCAGGACAGCCTCCAACCCTGATCTTCTTACTTATGGCCTCCCACTTACCTGAGACCACAATTACTCACCTCTAAACCCAAGTAATTGATTGATAGGAGGTCTCACTAGCTTTTTGCTGGGCTGGACTCAAATGATGAGCCTGTCAATCTCTGCTGCAACAATAACTGGAATTATACATGTGAGCCAATGCACCAGGTCATGCATGTCTTAGGTAAATTTTATATTTCTTTATCAGAAATGATTCATTTCATCTAGGTGATTTACTTTTCTGGAATTCAGTTATTCATAGTATTTCTTTATGATTCTCTTTAATTAGGAAATGTTAGTAGTATGATTTTCAGTATATCATTTATGATTTTGGAAAGTTAACCCTTCATTCTTTTATTTTCTCAGTTCAAATTTTTGTCAATTCTGATCATGATTTCAAAAACAAAATTTGATTTTCATTGATTTTCTCTGTTAGTTTTCTATTCAATATGTAATTTATTTCCACTTTAGGCATTGCAATTTCCTTCTTCACTTTGCATTCAGGGTTTTTTCCTTCCTTCCTTTTTCCCTACCTTTCCTTTTTTCCCTTTCCTTTCCTTTTTCCCTTTCTCCCTTTCCTTTTCTTTCCTTTCCTTTTCCCCCTTCCCTTCTGTTCTCTTCCCTTCCCTCCCCTCCCTTCCCCTACCCTCACTTTCCTTTCCCTACCTTTTGAGAAAGGGTCTGTCTGTGTGGTTCATGCTGTCCAGGAACTTACTGTGTTGTGCAGTCTGGTCTCAAATTCATGATCCTTCTGCCTCATTGTATTTTTTTAAGATTCTTAAGGCAGAGGCTAATTTTATTTTTTGACACTGTTCTTATTTTATAATGTAGACCTGTATATCTGTAAAGTTTTCTCACATGTATAATTTGCCTGTGTGTTACTAGTATCTGCAATTTGTATCTTTTCCTTTAGTTAAAATAGTTTTGGCTTACTCTTTTATTTCTTTTTGATACATTATTTAAGATTGTTGTTTAAATTGTGCATATTGATAAATTTTCCAATTTTATTTATTCATTTTTATAATTCTTTCCACTGTTTTCAGAGAATATGTTCTGCATGAAATCAACCATTTTCAATTTATAGAGAAGTTTTGTGACTTAAAATATATCTAGAGAATGTTCCATGTGTACTTGAGAAGAATATAGTTTCTGCTCTTGTCAAGTGTAGTGTTCTGGAGGTCTCTATTGGCTTCATGTCTTTCAAGTGTTTTTTTTTTGGTAACATGTCAATCATATGTTTAGTTGTTTTCTTGGTTGTAGAGTATAGGTTACTGAAGACATCAATAATTATTTTTACTTGACTATTTCTCTGACAGATTTTCTTGTTCTATATTTTCATGTATTTTTGGCTTCTTTCATAGTCATTGTTATCATGTGTGGATATTTACTTTTTTTATCCAAAATGTATGATATTTATATCTTTATGGTATATTGACCATATTATTAGTTTAAAATATCCACTTGGTTTTTAGTAAACATTTATTTATGTTTAAGGTTTATGTTGTCTGATATTACCATATCCATTTCATATGTCTTTTGGTTTATTTTTGTGGTATACACAAATATTCATGCATGTTTATATGAATGTATATATATTATGTATATTTATATACATGCATATATCTATATATAAAATTTCCACTCCTTTACTTAAATTATTTGTGTCTTTGAATTTAAAGTGTGTATTTTTAAATGTAGAATTTTTTTTCATTTTTGTAAATCTCTATGTCCTAGCATCTGTCTCAAATATCTTATTGATGATATAAATATTAGAAAGAAAATTTACTTAGGTACTTAGAAGTAATAAATCTCTAAGTCCTTGATGAAAGTATTTACATGTGTTTTTTGGTCACAATTTCAATCCTCATCTAGTCAGTCTCATGGAGAGCTACCTTAGTCTCCATTTACTTATTGTGTAGAACCTCAAATTTACAAAATGTAAAAATTTAGGGACTCTGTGATATTTCCCAAGCATGTTCCTTGGCATGTGAAAATCCCCACACATAATGTATAGGTGATGAGATACCCAGAGTTTTGATAGTCTGTTCTGGAATTTGATTCTTAGGCTTTTCTTACAAGTTTTACATAGCTTACTAGTTCCTGTGGCTGTTTTCCACCATCTCAGCAAGGTGGGATGTCAGTAATTGCTGCTAATTTTTTTCACTTCTGCCCTTTAAAAAACAATCTGTTTACAATGTGGAAGCCATGAATCAGGTCAATTAAACATAATTTTATAGTTCAGTCTGCCAAGAAACCACCAGAGAAACCCAATAAATGATATCTCTTTTGGGGAAATAAGATTTAAAGGACCTCTAAATATGCCTTCTCCAAGTGCTAACAGGCTACTGATTTTCACAGTGATTGTGAACTATTGTTTTACTGACAAGTATTCAGCTTTTGAGGACAGAGAGAAGAAATCACACAAGGTAAAAATGCTCTAAAACATGCTGTTTTTACAGATGTTATGCCATTTTCTCAGATAATGTTTCAAACGAGGTTGATAAAATATTCACTTGAATAATTTCCATGAAACTAAAAAATTTTATGAGAATATTGGAATATCTAATATCAGTCAAGATGATCCATGCATGAATCATCTGAAATTGACTGAGCAGGCTATGGGCCAGCAGAAAGGAAACTGCATTCATGGGGTGTGGTCAGGAACTGGGGAGCACTTGCTAGCTCCACCTGAATGGCAAGTTGAGACCTTTGGAATATTGTAGCTTTAACAATACCAGAGGTACCTGTTATCTCACAAATAACCCAACTGGTCTTTCTTTAGTTTGGTGAAGTGTAGAATGTCAGTTGCAGTCATGTTTAATTCGCATGCATTAGTTGTTCCAGCTTTGATTTTTAACAATGGTTAAAGCCTCTGCAAAGTAGACCCACAAGGAGAGATTGGAACCCATCATGTCATTATATCTATTGTGGAGCATCTTTTAAATTAAATTCAACATACCTTAAGCAACAGCAAATCAGAAGAAGTACTCTGTAGGTGAAGCCCAGTGCACATGCAATACTTATAATTGCAGTACTCCATTGAGCATGGGCTGGTAATGAAGTGGGATGACATGGAAAACTCTGGAATCATCTTTTTGAGGAATGTAGAAATAAATCCCAGTAAACAGTGTTAATGACCAAGCCCTCCTTGAACTCAAGGAACACTCAAGAGAAGATGATAGAAATCATGTTTGAGAAATTTTGTGTGCCTGCATTGTACCTGTCCAACCATGCAGTGAGAGTATTCTATGCCTATCTAGTGTCTCAGGCCTACCTGTGGATAATAGGGAAGAGATCACTTGCACTGTCCCTACCTATGAGGGTTATTCAGTGCCTCATGCAATTACTAAGCTCTAGGTGGTAGGGAGGGTTATCAAGTAGCACTTAACTGATTTCTCATTAGAGGCTGTACCTTTAACAAGGATGTGGGGATTGACTTAAAACAGAAGGTGCACTTTGTCACTTTGGAGTCAGAGAAAGAGGTACATATTAGGTTGTAGGAGGTCCTGATATAATACAAACTGCCAGATGAAAATGTCATCCAATTTGATGACCATCTGTACCAGGTGTCTGATGTTTTTTTTGTACCTGACCAGCTAAGTATCCATGACCCAAGACTCCCTAAATGGGTGGCATCAGTATCATGAAATCTGACACTGACATTAGAATAACTAATGAAATTTGGAAAATGAAGAAAATGAGTGTCTATTTTAATAAAGATGGATTATACAAATGCATTGTATTAAATAGACAAAATTCTGTAATATATAAAGATATAAATCAAGATTACTGTTTAGAACTTAAAAATACTATAATTTGTATTTTTTAGAAAGGGAAATATTAAATTAAGCCATGCTGTAAAAACCTAATAAAATGCAAAAGCTCTAAACCAAAAATTAAACATATATACATAGCCCCTACATTTGTACATATAACACACTTCTGAAAAGCTAATAGATCAAAGAAAATGCATCAATAGAATTTACAAAGTAAGTAAAAGTAAATAATAACAAAAAGTAGATATTTTAAAAAGGAATAGTGCTAATGCTGGAATTAGTTCAAAATTTACAGTTTTAATTGCTTAAAAAAAAGGAAAGGTTGAATATACATGACTATATATTTTTTGATTTGCATATATTGAGTCATCTTTGCATCCCTGGAGTGAAACCAAGTTGGTCATGTTGTATAACCTTTACCTTTTTGATATGCTGTTAAGTTAGATTTGCTACTATTTAATTGAGGATTTTTGTGCGTATGTTCATCAGGTATATGATGAACATTTTTATTGTGTTCTTGTCAGGTTTTGGTAGCAGGGTAATTCTTATTTTACAGGATGAATTTAGATTATTTCCTTTGCTTTAATTTTATGGAACATTTTCAGAAGAATTGGCATGTGGTTCTATTGAGACTTTTTAAAGTCCTTTTGAATTACTTCTGTAGGTCATGTATGTTCAGAAATTTGTTCATTTCTTCAAGATTTTCCTTATAATTTCTAGTTTTTAATAATAATCCCTAATAAGTTTTGTATTTATATGGTATTAATTGCAGTGCCTCCTCCCTCATTTTATTTATTTGGGTCTTCTATTTCCTTGATTGGCCAACCTAAAGACTTATACTTTTATGTACGTTTTCAAAGAACTAATCAATCATTTTATTGATCTTTGTATTTTTTATTTCTATTTTGTTAATTTCCTCTCTGTTCTTTATTATTCCTTTCCTTCTACTAATTCCAGGTTTGGTGTTTTATGGCTGTTCTCAATACTTGATGGCTATCTTTAGGTTGTTTTTTGGAATATTTCTGTTTTCTAATGTAAGGAATCATTGCTATTAATTTGCCTCTTAATACCACTTTTGCTACACCCAACAGGGATTTGTGTGTTGTGTTTCTATTTCTCTTTTTTTCAGAATGGTTTTTAATTTAACTTCTGATTTCTTCAATGACCCATTGTTTATTCAAAAGTGCACTGTTCAGTCTATATGTATTTGCATACATTTATTTATATAATCTTTACAGTTTGTGTTTTCTCGACTTCTTACTTTTCAGAAAAGATGCAGGGTATGATTTCAATTTTTTTTGTATTTATTATGACTACTTTCCATGGTTCATTGTGGTGAAATTTCTATGTGCTGAACAAAGAATGAAAAACATATAGTCATCTCAAAAAATACAGGAAAAACATTTGAGAAAAAACAATGCCCCATCATAGAAATGATAAAATACTTGAAAAATTAGTGATACATATATGAAACTTTAATATATTGAAAGTTGTATATTTCAAATCCATAACTCTCACCATGAAGAATGGGAAAAAGCTTACACTATTTACATTATGATGAGCAATAAGGAAAGTATGTCCTCTCTCATCACTCTTATTCAATACAGTACTAGAAATTTTAGCCAGATAAATTAGGTAAAAGGAAAAATTAAAGAAAATTATATCAAAAAGAGAAACTTAAATTATTCTTCATTATCCACATGCAGAAGATGGAAAGTTGATCTCTGTTACTTACCTTGTAAAAATTGCATCTAAGTGGTTTAAAAACCTAAATATAAGTCCTGAAACACTGGAATTGCTTGAAGAAAGTATGCAGGAAACATTTCAAGATATTGGTGCAGGAAAAGCACACAAAATAAAAGTGAAGATTTACAAATGTGGTTATGTCAAACTAAAAACTTTATGGCAAAAGAAGCAGTCAACAGAGTGAAAATAGAACTTGAGTTAGGGCAAAAATATTTGTCAACTATTCATCACACAGAAGATTACTACACAGAATATATAATAAACTCAACAAACAATATAAAATCCAGTAAGTCAATAAAAATAGACAAAAGATCAAAATAGACATTTCTCAGAAGAAATAAAAGTGCCTCAAGAATGTATGAGAAATGCTCAATATCATTAACCACCAAGAAAATACAAATGAAAACTATAATGAGATACTTTTTCACCCAACTTAGAATGGCTATTATTAAATAACATAAAAGTAACAAATGTTGGTTGTTATTTGAAAAGGAACTCTCATAAACCATTGATAGTAACGTAAATGAGTATAGCTATTACCAGAACTTAGTATAGAAGCTTATCAACAAAAGTAAAAAGAACTACCATGTGATTCAAGTGTCCCATTTCTAACTACGCAACCAAATATAATGAAATCAGTATGTTGAACAAATATTCAAACTTCTGTGTTCATTATAGCATTTCTCAGAATAGCCAAGAAGTGGAAACAATCTACTGTCAATATACTAAAGAATGGATTAAAAAAACTTGCGATATATATATATATATATATATATATATATATATATATATATATATCTCCAATGAAGTATTATTCAGGATAAAAGAGAGTGAAATCCTGTCATTCAAAAAATAGATAGAATTGAAGGAAGTTATGTTTAATTAAATAAGCTAGACACAGAAAGAAAAAGACTAGATTCTTTCTGTCATTTGTAGAAACTAGTAACAACTGATATAAAGGTAGAATAGTGATTACTAGGTATTGGGAAGGGTGTTAGTGAAGGAAGAGTAGAGGAACAATAGTGGGTGGTTCTCATGGCCAGCATGAGCAGGTCCCTTGACTTGACTGGAAGTGACTGGGGATTGAGAAAAAAGACACGAGAAAGACATATAGAAAAGCTTGGGACCAGGTGGGTCCAGCACTCCTGATGAGAGATGCCAGCAACCCCCTCCACCTACAAGCCCATTTATTTATGCAACAGGTATGGGAAAGCGGGGTGAAGTGCAAATTGAGTTCTCATGGGTCCAGTCCTGTAGGTGGCAGGAACAGCGCAGCTGAGGCATGTTGTTATTTACTGCTATCCTGACTACATCAACATTCCCTGTTTTTCCTGCAAGGCAGCCTTCCTGAACCTCGCCTCCCCTTGGCTGGGTCTGTGCCTATCAGCTAAGGGGCCCTCTGACAGAGCTGTGCTCATGCCGTCTATCTCCACTGCCTCAGTCTCCCTACTTGCAAGGCAGCCTTGCTGAATCTTGCTCACCTCTTTTGTGCTGGGGCCTTGCCTTCTCAGCACAAAGGTCTTTGACATGGCCTTGCACATGTCAAAGTTCTTTCTCAGTCTATTTAGTTACTAGTCTCCCACTTCTCCTCCCTTTGCATTTCTTAGATGTTCTCAGTGCAGACTGGTGTTTAGTCCAAAGAGCTGTCTCTGCATTGTTCGGCATCTTACTGAAAAGATACAAAAACAGATTAGTAGCAAAATGCCTATTCCCATAAGGTACCAGAAGGAATGTTTAAGGACACTGAATGGATAAAAAACTTGCAGTTCATCTAATATAGTTTTTGCTATGTCAGCAGTAGAAATGACCTGGTCATATACTCTCTGCATTGCCAATATCTCTTGTCTGAGGTGTTGCAAATTTAAGATATCATTGCTGTTTTCCCAGCCTCCCATTACATGATCTTTGATGCTCTGCCAAGGATACTCTGGCTCATTGTAGGGAGCAGCAGTGATACAGATATGCTGGAAGCCTGCATGACATAGGAGGTCCTGTATGAATTTTATAGTTTATAGCTCATCCCCCATACCAAGGAGAGCTTCCTCCAGAGTGTTTAAGCAGACATCAATTTTTTCATCTATGGACTCTTGTTGTTGAGGGTCGTATGTGGTATTTTGAATGAGTGTATTAACATAGTGGGCATTCTGTATGCTTTGAGACAAAGCCATGGAGATTGTGGCCATAGTGGTGATAGCAGTTATGGCAGCCACTATGCCTGTTATAATAAGACCTATAACCGTCTTTTTTCATACCAATAGGCCTTTTACTTCTTTTAAAACCTGTAGGCTTTTGTCATAGTACCAAGGGCCTGTAAAATTAGTGGGTACCAGAAGATATGATATATGCCTTACCACTAAGATCATCACGCCTTTGTTGTAGGTGCTGGTGCAGGCTGTTAGATTACAGGTTAAGCAATTTATCTCATACATGGAGCCATTTTTTGTAATATTTAGATTTCCCACAACTAGAGCAAAAGGATATTGTACACAGGCTTGGAGGCCCTTTCTGTCTGCCCCAACACCTCCAAGGTCATCCGGAGTCCATCTAGTCAAGTTAAGTAACTCTGTGACAGCAGTCAGTTTCCAAACATTTGTTTGGATATTCCCTTCATCATGGCCTACAATAGGGGTGGTCCAGTATCCAGTCACATTGGTTTCTTGGCTAGAATTTCTGGACCAATAGACAACAGGGGCTACACTGAGATTAAAGAATATACTGTGAGGTAAAAGGCATTGCTACCACAGGGCCTCTTTGCCAGGATGATGTTGGGTCTGTTTGGTGCAACACTTGGGAAAGTGTGGCTGATATGTGTCATTGTACAGCTCAGTAGCATTGAAGCCCAGGAATTCTAGTTTTTTATCTATGTAATGGGTGCCATTCTACAAAAGAGCACTCCTCCTGGTGGGCACTGTAGGAAGGCACCACTGTAATGAGCCTAAGCATAATGGCACTGATATGGATTGCCCTGTGAAATTATAGGAACTGAAGGTGGGAGTCACGTGCCCATTAGAGTAGCCTCTGATCAACTCTGAATCATTGGTGTAAACCAGTATGTTTGGTCCTTTCCAAATTGCTGCTTGAAACAGCAGTGGGTGACATATAAAGGTCCAGAGTTGCTGAGTTTGGGTCACTGAGCCACCTACCTATAAGGTGATAATTGCCAACATAGCCAAGAAAAAAGACACAAGGCTGATTACACCCTTGATTACAGCACCTGTCATCCTTGTCAGGCATGTGATTTGTCCCCAATTGGGTGGACCTGTTGTCTGCATCTGTCTCACCAGCGGCCATCTTCTCACTTGACTCCCGGGCTCTGCTGTGGGGGTAGGGTGAGCAGGAGAACACTCCTGAAGCAGCTGTGGACATCAGGAATGGGGCTATGCCTGGCCAGTGCTGAGCTCTTTCAGAAGGCAGGGAACAAAATTCTGGAATGGCTCATAGGGCCCTTGTAAGATTTTAGTAATTTTTTGAGACTTATCTCCCTTAGCAGGCAACTCCCTCCAGTCTCAAGTAGCTGCAATTGCCATCTGTTGATAAGCCTGAATAGGGAACTGGAGTTGATTAAGCACCCCTTCAAATGGGTCCCTACCAAGTAACATGTCCGAGTTAATTCGAATTCCATGAGCAGCATTATGAACCGCCTGTTCCCCACATAATTCTGTGTAACAAGTTTTCCACAATAAGTATTCCCCTGGGCTTACACAAGCCTTGGCAATCCCCATCCAATCCTCAAGTGGCAGGACTGAGTCCCCTACTGTGCTCTGTAACAATTGAGCAGTAAAAGGGGCAGTAGGAACATCATAGTACATGCCTGTTTGAGTTCTGTTAAGGCTTAGAATGAGACTTGTTCATGAACTCTGATAAGTGCCTGAGGATTATTGAGATCAGGTTTCTCAACCACTGCATAGACACGAAAACCTGACATATCTTCCCCATGCATCTGTGCTCATAATAAGGACTTTTGTAAGGGACTGCTATGGCTGTCAGGTCTCGGGGCCATGGATGGTCCGCCAAGTGAAGGTTCTCTTTTAATTGATGAGCCATGGCATCTTCATATTATTTCCCCTCAGAACTGGAGTCAGAGCTCGTGTCTGAATCCTCAGTCTTATATTTATGGTATTCAAAGAAAGGCTCTGTGTTTTGTATGGGTGGAACAGTTGGACAGGTAATAGAGTCCGCTCCACTTACTAGAGTCTGGTGTCCCCCTAAAGGGGCTGCAGGTACCCTGGAAAAACTCCCTGCACCTCCAGGCTCTGATACATATGAGGGAAATTTTAATTTATGTATGGAAGTTGGATCTAAACAGTTTCTAATCTGACTCAAATCGAAAGTAAAAACTGGCATGCCATCCGGCCATTTAGCCATTTAAGGGTCTTGGAGTCTGTCCCACTTTTTGCCAAGTATCAAGCTCTACAGTGCCTTCCTCTGGAAACCAAGGACATGTGTCCTAAACATAATCTAAAAATTGTGTAAACTGAAGCTACCTAATTTTGTTTCCTCTAGTTTTATGCATTGCTTTTAGCATTTGTACATAGAGATCTCGTTCCTTTCAATTGTTTTGTCCCATTATTTTACACCCAGGAATATCTTTTGCGCTCTCCCGCTTACCTTAATTTACCGGGCATGCACCACTCGGAAAGAGTTCCCTCATCTGAGCTGTGAGTTCCACTGTAGCCAGGCCACACATTGGGCACCACCAGTCACGGCCAGCTTGAGCAGGTCCCTTGACCTGACTGGGAGCGACTGGGAATTGAGAAAAAAGAAACAAAGAAAGACATATAGAAAAGCTTGGGACCAGGTGGTTCCAGCACTACTGATGAGAGATGCTAGCAACCCCCTCCACCTGCAAGCCCATTTATTTATACAACAGGTGTGGGAAAGCAGGGTGAAGTGCCGATTGAGTTCTCATGGGTCCAGTCGAGTAGGTGGCAGGATCAGCGCAGCTGTGGCATGTTGTTATTTACTGCAGACTATCCTGACTACATCAACATTCCCTGTTTTCCCTGCAAGGCAGCCTTCCTGAACCTTCCCACCCAAACACCTTGGCTGAGTCTGTGCCTATCAGCCAAGGGGCCCTTTGACAGAGCTGTGCTCATGCCAAGGTCTATCTTCACTGCCTCAGTCTCCTTACTTGCAAGGCAGCCTTGCTGAAACTTGCTTACCTTGTTTGTGCCAGGGATTTGCCTTCTCAGCACAAAGGTCTTTGACACAGCCTTGCACGTGTCAAAGTTTTTTCTCAGTCTATTTAGTTACTGGTCTCCCACAGGTGGCATGATCAATACACACTATATTATTATTGTTTTTAATTGTTTTATTATTCATATGTGCATACAAGGCTTGGGTCATTTCTCCCCCCTGCCCCCACCCCCTCCCTTACCACCCACTCTGTTCCCTCCCTCTCCCCCCACCCCTTCAATACCCAGCATAAACTATTTTGCCCTTATCTCTAATTTTGTTGAAGAGAGAATATACACACTATATTAATGGATTGAAACACACTACTGAACTCAATTAACAGGTTCTGTGGGGGGGGGTTGGTACCAGTAGGAGGAGGGATGATATAAAGAAAGGGCATAGGAGGATGAATATGGTGGAAATTATGTATACATGTATACAAAGGGAAAAATGAGACCTGTTGAAACTATTCCAGGATTGGGTAGAAAATCAATAAAGGAGAAGGATGGAGGGGAAAAATTCAACTATGATATGCTGTTAAGAAATTTTGTAAATGTCACAATATATCCCAAGAAGAATAATAACAAATTAAAAAATACAAAATTTTTGAAATAATGTAAAACTCATATATTAATAAATAAACTATGTTCAAATTTAGCGATGTTAGGAAATGAGAATAGAATATAAAGGAAATCAAAGAGTTCATGGAATTTAATGAACATGAAAACACAACCTATCAGAACTTAGGGGACACAAAAAGGAAGTCATAAAAGGAAAGTTTAGAGCCATGAGTGTGGATATTAAAAGGACAGAGAGATCTGAAATAAATGACCTAATGATACATCTCAAACTCTGAGTAAAACAAGAAAAAGCAAAATACAAAACAAGTAGAAGGGAAGAAATAATAAAAATAAGGGCCAAAATTAATGAAATAGAGACCAAAAAAACTGTACAAACGATCAACAAAACAAAAAGCTGGCTCTCTGGAAAAATAAACAAGATTGACATACCCCTGGCAAATCTGACTAAAATGAGGAGGGAAAAGATAAAATTAGTAAGGTCAGAAACAAAAAAGTAGAGAAAACACAAATACCAAGGACATCCAAGCAATCATCAGAGACTACTTTGAGACCTATGTTCCAATAAATTGGAAAATCTTGAAGGAATTTCTAAGTACTTATGACTATCCAAAACTGAACCAAGAGGATGTTAACCACTAAGCAGATCTATAACAGATAATGAAAATGAAGCAGAAATAGAGTCTCCCCAAAAAGAAAAGTCAAGGACCTAATGGATTCTCTGCTGAATAATACCAAACCTTTAAAGAAGAGCTAATACCAACACTCCTTAAACTTTTCCATGAAATAGAAAGGGAAGAAACACTGCCTAACTCATTCTATGAAGACAATATTATACTCATCCCAAAACTGAACAAGGACACATCCAAAAAGGAAAACTACAGGCCAATCTCCCTAATGAACATCAATGCAAAAATCCTCAATAAAATAATGGTAAACCAAATCCAATAATATCAGAAAGATCATTCACCATGACCAAGTCAGCTTCATCCCAGGGATGCAGGGATGGTTCAACATACACAAATCAATAAATGTAATACAGCACATTAAGAGAAGCAAAGACAAAACCATTTGATCATCTCAACAAACACAGAAAAAGCCTTCAGTAAGATTCAACACCATTTCATGATAAAAGCTGTAATAAAACTATGAATAGAAGGAATGTAACATTATAAAGACTATATATGACAAACCTATAGCCAACATCATACATAGTGGGGAAAAACTGAAATCATTTCCCCTAAAGTAAGGAACAAGACAAGGGTGCCCACTCTCCCCACTACTATTCAATATAGTCCTGGAATTTCTAGCCAGTGGAATAAGGCAAGAAGAAGAAATAAAAGGAATACAGGTAGGTAAAGAAATAGTCAAACTATGCCTATTTGCAGTTGACATGATCTTCTACCTAATAGACCCCAAAAATCCCACCCAAAAATTCCTAGACATCATAAACAGCTTCAGCAATGTAGCAGGATACAGAATCAACTTACAAAAATCAGTAGCCATTCTATACACCAACAATGAACAAATTGAGAAAGAATATAGGAAAACAATTCAATTTACAATAGCCTCAAAAAATCAAACATCTAGGAATAAACTCAGCAAAGGACATAAATGACCTCTACAAAGAGAACAACAAGCCACTGAAGAAAGAGTTTGAAGAAGACTAAAGAAGGTGGAAAGATCTCCCATACTCATGGATTGGCAAAATCAAAATAGTAAAAATGGTTGTACTACCAAAAAAAAAAATCTGTATGTTTAATGCAATTCCTTTCAAAATCCCAATGACATTCATCACAGAGATTGAAAAGTCTACCCTAAAGTTCATTTGGAAACACAAAAGACCATGAATAGCGAAGGCAATAATGAGCAAAAAGAGCAATACTGGAGGTATCACAATACCCACCTTCAAACTATACAACAGAGCCATAGCAATAAAAACAGCATGGTATTGGCACAAAAACAGATATTCTGTTCAGTGAAACAGAATAGAGGACCCTTATATGAATCCATGCAGCTATCCCCACCCTATTTTTGACAAAGGTACCAAAAACATATGATGGATAAAAGACAGCCTCTTCAACAAAATGTTGTTCAACAAATGTCGTTTAACATTTGCTCTTCAACAAATGTGGTTATCTGCCTGCAGAAAACTGAAAATAGATCCATGCCTTTCACCCTGTACTAGTATCAACTTAAAGTGGATCACGGACCTTAATATCAGATCTGAAACCTTGGAGTGAGTACAAGAAAGAGCAGGAAATACACTGGAAGTAATAAGTATAGGTAAGGACTTCCTCAGTAGAACTCAAGTGACCTAGCAACTAAGAGAAAGGATTGACAAATGGGACTACATGAAATTAAAAAGCTTCAGGACAACAAAAGAAATGGTCTCTAAATTGAAGAGACCACCACAGAATGGGAGAAAATCTTTGCTAGTTATACATCAGACAAGGGACTGATGATCAGAATATACAGGGAGCTCATAAAACCAAACTCCCCAAAAATCAATGAGCCAATAAAGAAGTGGTCAACTGATCTAAACAGAAGTTTTTCAAAGGCAGAACTCCAAATGGCCAAAAACCACAGGAAAAAATGTTCACCATCCCTGGCCATAAAGGAAATGCAAATCAAACCACATGAAGATTCCACCTCACTCCTGTTAGAATTGCTACCATCAAGAACACCCAAAACAACAAATGTTGGTGAAGATGTGGGGAAAAAGGAACCCTCATAGACTGCTGGTGGGAACATAAGCTAGTACAACCACTATGGAAAAAAATATAGAGTCTTCTTTAAAAACTAAACATAGATCTGCCATATGATCCAGCAATACCACTCCTAGGGATATACCCAAAGGAATGTCACTCTGGTTATTACAAAGGTACCTGAACACCCATGTATGGCAGCATTATTCACAAAACTATGGAAACAGCCAAGATGCCCCACTACTGAGGAATGGATTAAGGAAATATGGTATGTAATTTTATTCAGCCACAAAGAAAAATGAAATTTTTTGATTTGCAAGTAAATGGATGGAACTGGAGAATATCATCTTAAGCGAAGTTAGTCAGGCTCTGGGGGTCAAAAATTGCATGTTCTACCTTGTATGTGGATTATAGATCTAAAGCAAATGCAGTAACATCATTGGACATGAGTCACACACTAAGGGAAGAATGCACACGGGAGTATAGGGAAAGGGAAGGAAACCTAAAACTTGAATGTAGTTGATATGCTCACTCTACAGAAGCAAATATAGTAATCTTAAACTGGCAGAGGCCACTATGGCAACGGGAGTAGGAAGTAGTAAAGAGGTTTGTTAGAGATGAACCAATGTGGGTTGTAGTGTACATATGCATGGGAATAACACAAGGAATCCCTCTGTATAGCTATCTTTATCTCAAACTAGCAAAAATGCTGTTTTTCTTATTATCTCTCGTGTTTTCCCTTCAACAAAATTGGAGAACAAGAGAGTAGAGCAGGTTCTGCCCGGAAGCGAGGATAAGGAGGCCCAAATAATGTATACAAATGTAAGTAAATGTAAAAACAATAAAATTAAATTAAAATAAAAATTTTACATAGCCTAAAATTAATATGTTAATAAATAAATAAACTATGTTCACACTTGATGACTTCAGAAAATGACAATAGAATTCAGAAACATTTTAAGAATTCAAAAATGAAAAATTAGAAAGTAATGAAATATAATGAAAGAACAAAATAAGTATAATGAACAGACAAAAATATGTTATTTATAAACTCAAAATAAATAAAATTATGGAATCATTGAGCAAAAGTTACAATTATCAAATACAATAAAAATCATAAATGCAGATATTAAGTGAAAAATGTCATAAATGCATATTAGCACATTAAACAATAGATTTATTATAACTTTATACTATATCACACAAATATAAATTTAACTAAACTATATCTTACATATACATACTTAGCATAAAAATCACAATATTGTTTTTATTTTCATCAGCGTTTGACTTACAAAGAAAGAGGTTTCATTTCCATTCATGCTTATACTGTATGTGATCACGTCCACTGCCTCTATTACTTCTTTTAATCCACTCGTCCCTCCCCTTTTCCTTTCCTCTCCAGCTCCTCCTATCTCCCCTTTTACATTATGACCTTTTTAAAATTTTCCCTAACTTCTATAAGCATGATTTATCATATGATACTTTTCTTTGTGGGACTGGCATGTTTCACCTAAATTGATAATCTCCAGTTCCATCCATTTTGTAGTAAATGATATAATTTCATCCTTTTGCTTGGCTGTGCAAAACTCCATTGTGTGTATATAACACCTTCTTCCTATCCATTCATCCACTTATGAACAACTAGGCTGATTCCATAAATTGGCATTTTCAATAGTACCACAATAAACATGGTTATGCAACTATCTCTGCCATATGCTGATTTTAATTTTTCAGGTGTCTATAGTCAGAAGTTGTATGGTTGGATAATGTGGGAGTTAACCACCATTACCCTCTCAACTTCTATGATATAATATCAACTTTAAGATTCCTCATATGAGGAAATATGGTCCTTGTCTTTTCATGCCTGCTTATTTTAAATAGTGATTGCCAGTTCCCTTGATGTTGCTGCAAATTACAGGATTTCATGGTTTTTTGGAGTTGAATAGCATTGCCTTATGCATAGCATATGTACCACATTTTCTTTATCCATCTGTCAGTTAATGGACATTTTGTTTTCATTTGTTGGCTATTGTGAATATTGCTGCAATGAACATGGGAGCACAGATGTCTCTTAAACATAGATTTCCCTTCAGGTACTTAGCCAAGAATGGGATTGACACATCATCAAATAGTTTTCTTTTAAATTTTTTGAGGAACCCATATACTGCTTTCTATAATATCTGTGCTAATTTACATTAGTATCAACAGTATGAAAGTATTTCCTTTCTCCACATCCTCGCCATTACTTTTCCTCTTTTGTATTTTTTTAATAGCCATTCTTAATAGAGTGAAATGATATCTCATTGTGGTTTTCAATTGCATTTCCCTGATTATAACATTTTTTCACATATGTATTACATCTTTTTCTGAGAAATATCTATTAAAGTCTATTACCCATTTTTAATCATGATATTTATTTTTTGCTACTGAGATTTTGGGGAGTTCCTTATATATTGTAGATATCAAGCCCTTATTAAACCACAGTTTTCAATATTTTCTCCCATTGTGCAGATTGCCTCTTCAATCTATTGATTGTTTTCTTTGTTGCATGGGTTTTTAGTGTGATGGAATCCCATTTGTCTGTTTTTGTTTTTGTTTCCTGTGTTTTGGGGATCTTACCCAAAAATTTCCTTCACCATTTAAACATCCTAAAACAGTCCCCCATGTTTTCTTGCAATAATGTCATAGTTTAACAGTGCTGGTGCAGTCTGTGATCAAAAGACTTCCAAATTCTTTGTCCCGCATGGAAGAATCCATGGCAGGACAAGTGGATGTAAAGGGAGTTTATTAAAAGTTATGGAAGGGAAATACAAAAGGGAGCATGGTGGGGCCTAGATGAAATCTGCAGGCAGAGAAAGCATGCTTCTCTTTTCTAGGTGCTTTTAAAACTTATGGTAATCTATGGGAAGGGCAGAACCAGGTGATTTTGATACAATAATCAATGAATGGAGAAGGGTATGGGTGGTTCCCGGTCATGTGAGGGCAGTGCCTGAAGCAAAGCATGCTTAATCTGAGATGAAATATTTTTCTGAGTCCAAAAATAGCTCTAATTTTAGCTTGCTTCAAATTCCCCCTAAGAGAAAAGATCCTGAAAAAAATCTTTTTAAGATTGCTGAGGGGCTGGAGTTCTCTTTTCTTCTGAATCTGCTTTCAACCTGGCAAGGGGCAGCAGACCCTATCTGCAAAAGGAAATCTTCTCTCCTACTTTTTTCCCTTGGGGCTCATTTGGGCACAAGGTGTCTGAGTTATTGTCTAGTGTAGTTAAGGTTCCTCATGGAGACCTGGGTTTCTCATAGAGATCTCATTCATCTGTTGAAATCAATAGCCCTGTTGCTTGGGATTTGGGTCCTAAAGGATTTTATCCTGGAAGAGATAAATCTGGTTTAGAAGACATGACCCAAACATGAACGATGATAAGAACATCAGAAACAGCACTGTCAGGTGTAGCAGGAAGGATAAAGAATCTAACTTTTCATTTTGAAAAGTGTCAGAGTTTTATAGATTTTTTTCAATACATCAATGAGTCAGTACTGTCCAGAAAGAAGACTCATAGTATCCCTAAGTTAGATATCATTGAAAGTTATATTGACTTTTTTTTAAACAAAAGGTCTTGGGCAAAGACATGAGTTTGCCTTTTGCTGGAAGGCTAGAAGGCTTAAATATTACAGAACCATACATAAGAGCCCCTTTTAAAATATCTTGCTTTAGATACATTTAGAATAACCAAAGGCATCATTAGCATCATCTGTCATCATTGGCTCAACCTAGATCTGCAGAAGCCCCCTCATCTGTGTAGTCCCTTTGAACTGTCTCTGTAGCTGAATGCCACTTGTTTCTCTAAGAAGTTGGGGGATGCTGACTGCTTGGGGGTCATATCCTCTTAAACTATTCCTCAAAAAATTTTGCCAATTTGGTAGTGTTATCTCCTAGAGCAAGAATGGCTTATCCCAGAAAGTCAGATTTCGTCCCATGGAGGAAGGGAAGTAACACATCAAACAGATCAGAAATCAGTGCCAATGCAACCTTTTTGGCCAAATTAAGCAACTAAGAGATTTATTTTAAAAATAGATCTTAGGTTGGGTTTATTTAAATCTAATTGTCTGTCCCACTGGGGATATACTGACACCTTTAAATTGTGGTAAATTATCCACAGACAACAGTTATAAAGTTTATAAGGAAAAAACAGAATGACCTGGATACTTAAGAATGTCTGTCCTGGTTGACAGATAAGCATTTGTCAGAGTCTTTTTCATGGCCTTGTCTATAAATGTCCCTGAAGAGTTAGACCTGTAATAACAAAACTTAAAGCAACCATAATTAACAGTTTAGTAATTAATATAATAGTTTAATTACTTTTAATGGTATATATAACTCTATTTTAGATGGCTTATATACTTGAAGAACACAGAGACAACTAACACATAAAGGACCTAGTAGCAGCATCATAGTTTAAACCTTGAATTTTGGTTAGATAAAGTAATAAGTTAGCAATAAGTTAGTTACTATCAATACAGTACTGACAACTAAAACCCCTGAATTTTTTAATGTTAGGAGAAGGCAGTGTCAGTAATTTTAAATAGTCCCTGTTTTAATGTTCAATTGCATATCATATATATAAAACAATGTTTATCTAGCCAATGTCAAATAAACCAATGTTTACCTGACAAACAGATATCAGACCTAAATCACAGAAATTTTAGCATTTTCATAAAGAGCAAAAATGTTAAAGACCTTATTAGATAGCATGTACCTTAAATAAAAGAAATATAGCTGCTTATATGTATGCTTTTAACTTTTTTAATGATACTTAACACTTAAATACATGTATAAGGCACTTGCATATTAGAACCATTTAAAAGAATTTTTACATTAACCTAAGTTTTTTCAGTGTTACCAGAAAAATACCTTAAGGTTTTGCATCTGGCAAGAGACTAATTTAGGTAGGACTACCATACACTGGGCAAAGGGACTGATACCAAAAACAACATGTAAAATAAAAAGATAACAATATAAAGAAAGACAATTTGTTGAATGTTAAAGTGGAAACATCTTAACATGAACTTTGTAACCAGTACAGAATTAACTACCAAATCCAAATTGCACCAAGGTAATGCGAAAACAGTTTCTCAGTGCAAGAAACTGAATAGCTTGAGAGCATTAGTAAAAGTAGCAATAGAAAGTCCTTTTGGAGGAACAAGTATAATTTTAAAAAAGATAATAATAAACCAAAAAGATTAATGTCTTAAATGGCTAGATACAGAAACAGAGATAAAGGGGTAAGCATAAAGTTTGGAAGCATAATGACTGAGAGTCCTGGCTTGAATATTGATAAATCATATCCTAACATATTAACAGAATAGCTTGGACACATAGCAGGGTGGTTGTTGACCTGCATGCAGTCCCTAGACGAACAATAACAGGCTCAGTCATTGAGAGTTAATGACATGCATAATTTAGCATTTTAGGATTAATCACCTTTGTAGACCCCAATAAAAACTTAAAATTTTATCATCCCATCTGGAGGGTGAACTTTGGTTTTGGTAAAATTTTGTATCAGCCTATACCATCAAAAATCCCTGATAGTTATTTTGATAAACTAGAAACCCATTGTTAAATACACATTACTACATTAAATTTTGACCTCAGAAAACTCTTCAGGCAAACTTGAAACTATAGCCAATCTAATCACACATATATATGTAAACTTATAAGTTTTAATACTTTAATTTGTATCTTGAAACAACCTTTGTAAATACCCAAATTTAGATAACACTGTTTTTAATAAATCTCTTAGCAACCTTATACCTTAAAAGACTTAGGAAGAAAAGTAAATAAAACTCTTTTTCATAATAGCAACCTACACAAATACATGGGTTCTAATTATAAAAGTTAAATGTAATACATTTATGATAGAATGAAAGAGATTATTGTCAATAAATTTTTAGTTCCAAGGCAGAGGATAGTTAAGCCTGGTTGGGATTGGAACTGTACATAACTTTTCAAACAACAGGTTTACACATTAAATGCATAAAAGTAGTTTAAGAATCATCCTAAAGACATCTAAACACACTCGCCGATGTTCTAACCTAGGCATGCCAAAAATGTCAAATGTAAGTGCACATGTAGGAACTCAAAAACCATAAACATTTAATGGTCACAAGTACATTGGTAGGAGACAGGTAAAGACAGACACAGAAAGCACACAATGACATACAAAACAATCACATTGATTTAAAGTACACTCTTTAATCATTTTTGCCATTATCTTTAGTAGGTTAGTTAGCTAGCTTCTTAAGTAGTTTATAACAGATCTTTAACACAAATACCTTATTTTTGCCTAATCCTTAACACATTAATGCAGTAAAATATGAACCTAGAGAATTTTAATCACAAGTTTGCTATAATTTTTCTAGAAGATGGCAGATGGCATCACTCATGAGTTTTTTTTATATCCCTAGGGAGTGGTAAGATGGTGCTGGACAGGTGGTGGCTTCATCATGGTAGCAGCATTTCCTGTGACCACATGGTCTCTCTAAAGGGTCTTTCAAATGGAACACAAAGACATGCAATACACAGGCTCAAAATAGCAAAATAAAAAAATTTCCCCTGAGAGACAGATGTTACACTAATTAGTCACTTTTTTAGATTAACAGGATCAAAGCACTCCCAGTATTTTAAGGATATGTGGAATTAATTCCCCTATTCTGGCTGTTGAGGTGAGAGAGGGAAAGGGAAAGTATATTTTGCCCTTGAGAAAGAGAACCTTTCCCCTGTCACCCCCTCCACCCTGCATGAGGGCTCCTGAATAAAATTCCCTATACTGACGAGTGGAGAGAGATAGGGAAAAGCTTCAAAGAGGGGTAGTTACCCTAATGAGAGAGATGAGAATTTCCTGCAGGGTATCTCCTTTATCTCACAGAAATCTCCAGTATTATTTGGACTTCTCAGACTAAGTAGTAGCAAGTGCAGGGGCCCTGACTTCAGTCAGCCATTTTCCCAAGAGCCCACCTCTCCACCCTTTCATGGGGCTCTTGAATGGGTTATTGATCCTGAATGCTAACCCAACTATTATTCTAATAAAAAGACCAAATAATTGAAGCAAACTAAATTGGGATTTGAAATCATGACCTCACATTTGCTAGTCAGGCAAGCCCTTGTTAGCATCCCTAAAGAAAGGAGACTTAGATCAAGGGCAAACACAACTAAGAGATAGCATAGATAAATGGGACCTCATAAAGCTAAAAAGCTTCTGTTCATCAAAAGAAATGGTCTCTAAACTGAAGAGAACACCCACAGAGTGGGAGAAAATATTTGCCAACTATACATCAAACAAAGGACTGATAACCAGAATATATAGGGAACTTAAAAAACTAAATTCTCCCAAAACAAATGAACCAATAAAGAAATGGACAAGTGAACTAAACAGAACTTTCTCAAAAGAAGAAATTCAAATGGCCAAAAAACACATGAAAAAATGCTCACCATCTCTAGCAATAAAGGAAATGCAAATTAAAACCACACTAACATTCCACCTCACCCCTGTTAGAATAGCCATCATCAGCAACACCACCAACAACAGGTGTTGGCAAGGATGCAGGGAAAGGAACCCTCTTACACTGTTGGTGGGAATGTAAACTAGTACAACCACTCTGGAAAATTATTTGGAGGCTACTTAAAAAGCTAGACATTGATCTACCATTTGATCCAGCAATACCACTCTTGGGGATATACCCAAAAGACTGTGACACAGGTTACTCCAGAGGCACCTGCACACCCATGTTTATTGTGGCACTATTCACAATAGCCAAGTTATGGAAACAGCCAAGATGCCCCAGCACTGACGAATGGATTAAGAAAATGTGGTATCTATACACAATGGAATTTTATGCAGCCATGAAGAAGAACGAAATGTTATCATTTGCTGGTAAATGGATGGAATTGGAGAACATCATTCTGAGTGAGGTTAGCCTGGCCCAAAAGACCAAAAATAGTATGTTCTCCCTCATATGTGGACATTAGATCAAGGGTAAACACAACAAGGGGATTGGACTATGAGCACATGATAAAAGCGAGAGCACACAAGGGAGGGATGAGGATAGGTAAGACACCTAAAAAACTAGCTAGCATTTGTTGCCCTCAACGCAGAGAAACTAAAGCAGATACCTTAAAAGCAACTGGGGCCAATAGGAAAAGGGGAACAGGTACTAGAGAAAAGGTTAGATCAAAAAGAATTAACCTAGACGGTAACACCCACGCACAGGAAATCAATGTGAGTCAATGCCCTGTATAGCTATCCTTATCTCAACCAGCAAAAACCCTTGTTCCTTCCTATTATTGCTTATACTCTCTCTACAACAAAATTAGAAATAAGGGCAAAATAGTTTCTGCTGGGTATTGGGGGGGTGGGGGGGAGAGGCAGGGGGCGGAGTGCGTGGTAAGGGAGGGGGTGGGGGCAGGGAGGAGAAATGACCCAAGCCTTGTATGTACATATGAATAATAAAATTAAAAAAAAAAGAATTTGGCAAATCTTTTCATTAATCCCTTCAGTGAAGGTTGTCGGCCGCTTACTGGTGGACCCAGGGCATGCGTTCTGGAACAGGGGAATGTGACCTTGGGGTGAGCACTTCTGCAACCCCTGCAGGCTATGGGGACAATGAGAGCATGGACAAGAGCTGGAACCAGGTGCCCAGGGCAAACAGACATGGCATCTAGATAGGAAGGGAAGGGACAAGGGAGGAAGAGGAAAAAGGCTGTAGGCCCATGGTAACCACCAGAAAGAGCAGTCAGGTCCAGTGGCTTAATTATGAGACTCCAGTAGCTTGAAGTAGAGGCTCTAGTTTTTTTCTATCTTTCCTTCGTGCCTGGAAGTTTTAAGCTCCTGTGGCGCACCTCCCTTGCCCCAGCCCATCCTGAGGCAGTTTAAAAGTCTGTGGCCGGATGGGTCCTGTGAGGCATCCCTCGCATTTGATCTCCAGAACCCTGTTGGTGGCCCACAGCACAGGACAGGTTAGGGTGGATGATGGGCGGAGGAGCCCAGCGATCCTGATTATCCTCCCCAGGCCACGGTGGCTGCGTTGGATGGTTAGGGACCCTGGTGTGCGCTGTGGCTACAGCGCAATTTTGGGACAGTGAGCCTCACAGGTCAATTTTCGGACCGCGAGCCTCACAGGGTGGACACTGCCAGCCAGAGCCATTAGCTTCAGGCTGCTGGCACTGAGAGATTGGCTGGAGACCTAGAGCACTGAGAGATTGGCTGGAGACCTAGAGCATGGGCGCATGCAACAGGGGAGGGGAGAGATGAGGAAGGGAGAAAGAAGGGAAAGGGCATTAGTTTTAAGGTGGCCTGACCTGGAGGGAAACTATGGGATGCGAGAACCTCAGCAGGAGCATTTTCTGTGAACTCCAAGCCCTGGGAGGAGTGCATTGGGCAGATGGATACCACTAGGTTCCCTGGGCCACCATCCCTGCAGTGCAATCTGAGGGCCAATGAAAAAGCCCATATGGCATTTCCCCGGGGCAGAGCTCAGCTCATTCCCTTGGAAAAACAGAGGGAAGTGAAAAAAAGAGAGTAGAAATAGAATGTGGGGGCTCACCATATCTCCTGGCTGGCTCAGTAACATTTGTTAATGGTGCCAGTGCAATCTGTGATGAAGACTTCCAAATTCTTTGTCCCGCATGGAAGAATCGATGGCAGGACAAGTGGATGTAAAGGGAGTTTATTAAATGTTAGGGAAGGGAAATATAAAAGGGAGCATGATGGGGCCCGGATGAAATCTGCAGCAGAGAAAGCATGCTTCTCTTTTCTAGGTGCTTTTAAAATTTATGCTAATCTATGGGGAACAACCAGGTGATTTCCATCCAAAAATCAATGAGTGGAGAGGGGCGTGGGTGATTCAGGGCCAGGTGAGGGTGATCCCTGAGCCAAAGCATAGTTAATCTGAGATGTAACATTTTTCTATGAGTCCCAAACTTTCCCTAATTTTAGCCTGCCTCAGATTCATTTCTTAAATATCTATATCTATATCTATCTCTACCTATCATTTATCTATATATACATATGTTTATATATATAATATATAATTGACTTGTGAGATGATCTTTATAACTTGTGAGAGATGAATATGTAGTTTCATTCTTCTACATGTGCATCCTAAATTTTCTCAGCACCATCTATTTAAAAAACTTTTTTTCTCCAATGCTGTCCTAGAAACTTTTTCAAAATCCAATGAGCTGTAGATGCACTGATTTATCTCTAAGCTTTCAATTGTACTCCTTTGGTATATATGTCTGTATTGATGGCAATGCATATTTAGATTAATACTTCTTTGTAGTATACTTTGCAGTCAGGTAGTATAAGACCTCCTGTTTTGTGACTTTTGCTCAAGATGGCTTTGGCTATGCAAAGTGGTTTTTTGATTCCATACTAATCTTAGGTTTTTTTTTTTCTAGTTCTGTAAACAACATCATTAATATTTTGATAGAAATTTCATTGAATCTGGAGATTGCTTTGGGTAGTATGGACATTTTAATAATATTACTTTTCCATCCATGAGTATGGTGTATTTTTCCATTTTTGTGTGCTCCTCAATGTATTTCAAGAATGCTTTTGAATTTTCATTACTCTTCTTCACTTTCAATCTACTATCACTTAGAAATGATATTTAGTTATACTAATTGTTTTGATGTTCTTGTCTGTTAATTCTACTATTTTTATCTTTTCTGAGACTTTGAATTATTTTTCTCTTTTGTGGTGTCATATTTTCCTCCTTCTTTCACATATTATAATTATTCATTGAGTTCAAAAGATTTTGTTTTTCTCCTGTTGGGTGCTAAATATCATATTCCAATACATATATTTTTACTTTACTTCTTACACACAATAAATTATGTAGAAAGAGTAAGATAATTGGAAGCTTGACTGTCAGTTTCTTAGGCACCAGGAAAATATTTTATCTGGGATTAATTTGATATCCATACTGAGGCCATAGATTTTGAGTTTTCTTTCTAATGACACATATTATAGGAGTTCTTATTACTTTCTTGTGGGAATAATCACTCCTGAATTATTACTAATAGTCTCCTGTGTCTTTGGATGTCTATTTATTTGGCCTCAGGTAGTCTCCTCAGATGCACACACTAATTAGGATTCAGTAGAATACTGCAGGAAGACCATCTTCCTTTTTTGATATTTATATTTCCATGCAGCTCTTTCTGTTATTCTGTCTTATAACTTTAGTTGTGTAAGTCTACCTGGACTCACAGCTCTATGTCATTAACTCAGAATGAGCCCCAGGTTTTGTCTGGGTTCATGCTCCCTGCTCTGTCTGGGTTCATGCTCCCTGCTCTGAAACCTGTACACTCTTTCAAGGCAGTAAACTGAAACAACCATAAGGCTCACCCTAGTTGCTTTCTCTTTCCTAGGGATCCCTACTCTGTGCTACTTAAGGACCAATGTTTGAAAAGCACTGTTTCCTGCATCTTTTCAGAGACTTTAATTGTTTCACATAGGAAGGTAAGTCCAGTTCCTGTACTTCATGATCTGAAATGAAAATCTAGATTTTAACTGTCATAGGCAGAGTAATGGACTGAAAAGTCATGTCCTAATCTCCAGAGCCTGTTAGTGTGTTTAGTAATATGACAAAGAGGAAATTAAATGTTACAGATGGGAGCTGGTGGGGTGGCTCAAGTGGTACAGCACCTGTCTAGTAAGTGCAAGGCCCTGAGTTCAAACCCCAGTACTGCCAAAAAAACCAAAAACCAAAAAAGTTGTAGATGGAAGTAAGTTGCTACTTAGCTAGCTAAAATAAGATTATTCTTGATTATCTGTGTAGATTCATATTAAAAGAGTTCTTAAAGGTGTGAGAAGTAAAATGTGTCAGAGTGATGTAATGTGAAAATGACTCCATTCATTTTTGCTGATGTCAAATATGGAAGAAGGCAGCCATATGAGAAACACAATGCAGGAAATCTCTATCAGCTGGAAAGGCAAGAAAATAGATTTATGCCTCTTGGCCTCCAGAAAGGAATGTACCTCTGCCAAAACCTTGATTTTGTATCAGTGAGTCCTGTATCATACTTCACATGCACAGAACTGTGTAAGTGATTTGCACTGTTTCTATCTACCAAGTTTGTGGTAACTTATTTCATCAACAATAAAACATTAGCAGGATGCAAGTGGGTCACACCTGTAATCATGGCTATTCAGGAGGCAGAGATCAGGATTGAGGTTCAGGTGAGCAAATAGTGTGTGAGACATTATTCGAAAATACCCAACAGACAAAAGGGCTGGTGGAGTGGCTCAAGTGAGAGTATCTGCCTAGCAAATGTAAGGCCCTTAGTTCAAATCTTATTACTGCCAGAAAAAAAAAGAAAAAAGAAAACAATAAAGCATTAATACAAATGGATTGAAAAATAGATCTGGACTTGTCCAAGCTCAGAGTTCAATTTGGATCATATGCCAAGAGAAGTACATCAGGATACTAGTGATTAGACTGGGATATAAGAAATCAAAACTTAGCAAGCATTTTCAACAAAAGCTGCATCAATAAGAAGAGAAGTTTTATCTATGTGAAGAACTTTTTGTTATATTTCTCATTATACTTTTTGTCAAGTGAAGCAATAAGGTTACTAGCATTGTGGTCATTTTCCAGAGGGGGGAAAAACAGTGGTGCTTAGTTTGATCACAAATTAGCCTTCTCAACACTGACAGCCCATGTACAAAATTTTAGAGTGCATGTAGAAATTACTATAATGTAAGTGTTATAAACACATCAATTCTTAGACATATTAATATAACTTAATGTATGAATTGTAATGAAATTTAGTAGGTTTGATTTTAAATAATTCTTCAGTCAGTTTTCATATAAGATTTTCAGAACAAAGAATATTTTACATATTTTAGAAAGAGGAGAAATAGACACAAGCAGAATACATTGCTTTAAAAAATATAGCTTCATATTGTGCTAATCCTCACTGCCAGGACATCAGGCATTGGTTAAATGTACTATTCAGCTGATATCAGTACAGGCATGATTATTCACTAATGAGTATTATATGGTTTCTAGAGACTTAAATGATTGCCAGGGCAAATTATAACAGCATCTGTCTCAGAAAATACAAAATTATTTTTCCAGGAATCATCAAGGGCTAAGAGATAAGCCAAAGAAAATAAATCTGTAGTGGCCTAAAAGTAATGATTCTAATTATTGAATTTACACTTACTGTTTCTGTTCCTACTTTAGCCTCTCAACAAAATTGTGTTTGTCTCTCAATTATTGTTAACATGCAAACCTGTCTGCATTTTAATGAATAGAACTGTAATTGTTAAAGTGCAAGCCATTTTGTTTTATTAAACAGCAGTGTCCAGGCTAATGTAAAATAGAATTGCCAGGCAATTAGCTATTGTCCCTCACAATAATACCCTGATAAATAATAAAAAGAGAATATTCTAATATTAATGGAATAGTTTTTCTCTATCAGAGTACAAAAAAGGAAAGATTTTGCCATATTCTAGTTTGTTTGTGTGCAATTATGGAAATACAGTAAGAAGTCAGTGATGTGAACAAACTGGGGTAGATATTGCATACTTTGAATGTGCATTTTAAAGTATACTGAGTTGCTTTTCCAACTAAAAAGTCACACACATTAAAAAATACTGTCTGGGCTTGAGGTGTGGCTAAAGGGCTAGAACACTGACCTCACAAGCACAAAGCCCTGAGTTCAAACTCCAGTACTGCAAAAAACAAAAACAAACCTGTAAAGTCAATTGAGGTTGAAAGGGACCTTAATGTTCATCCTATTCAATCCTCCATAATGAAAGGTTTTTGAACCTCTACTTTATATTACCTCCGGTGATATTGAACACATATCGATCTGATGTAAGCAATTCCATTCTGAGATAATTGTACTTTATGTATATTTTTTCTTTATTAAACATAATCTGTGCCTATTATCTTTTACCTAGGTTGACATTCATGGAATCTTTCTAAAATGTGAATATAGCTAAATGTGCCCTCACTAACAACAGCTTATTTTTAAATAAAATAAATCAGCTTTATCAACCTTAATATAAGATTATGGTTAAAACTGTAGGACTTTATATAAAACTCTAATCAATTTCATTTGAATAGATTCTACCAAGATTCTGATCTATCCAAAATATTTTTGGTTTTGCCATACTAAGGTCCCTTATCTGAATACCATACACAAATTACAACAAAAATGCTTAAGAGCTACTATAAGGACTAGGAGTGCTCAAGTGGTAGAGAGCTTACCTAGCATATGTGAGGTCTTTGGTTCAATCCCCAGTTATGCACATACAAAAGGCTGCTTTATGTTGTTAGTAGTAGAGGTATTTGTGACATGAAACTAGTAAATACATTATAGTCTGATAGAGACATAGAACTCATCACTGTCTGTGGAAGTCTTTCACCTAGTTAGAGATTCACGTAATATCATTATTATCTGTCCCAGACCTTCCCATCCTTTACAAGACATAATAAAACACTCCAACTAAATATAGATATTATACATCTAGCACTGAAGCAGGATAGATAGATGAGGAGACAGGGAAGTTATATTATTTTAATAAATACTTAAAGGACCAGACTCAGACATTGGAATGAAGAAGTAAAAACTGAAAAGCCAGAGCAGTTAGCTCTATCCCCTCTCCTTTTAGATGCTAAATTACAGGAACAGGGAGACTTAAAGGAGCTATCTGATTCTGCTTTTCTCTTTGAGATGTTAATAAGCTCCTAAGCAACTTGGGTGGAAAATATCATGTCTGGCAGAGGGAAGCTCTATGGCACACCTGTTGTCTCTGTGTTTTGGATGGGTCAGGATAGTCTCTCTCTGTTTTAGCAGCCATCTCCGCCACCCAAATTCATTATCTTTGATCAAGTGTATTCCCCCAGCTCTCTAGTATAAAAATAAGAGATGGGGGCCACAATTTTGAGTCTCTACTCCCATTTCCTTCTTGGGGGGCAGGAAACATTTCTCTCAGTTCTCTTTTTTACCATTTATCCCCACTTTTACACTGTTATACTAAATTTCTTTCCAAATAAACCTATTATTTTTACTATATCTTTTGCATCTTACTTGAATTCTTTTCCTGTCAGACACAAGAACCAAGGTTTTAAGAGTGCTATTTTTCCAACAACAGTATTATATTTTCCCAATGTAATACTCTAGAAATCCAGTCAAAAAGGAAATGTATCTATTAGTTAGTGATCATGGTTTCATTTCAATATAGTTCAAAAATTCATGTAGTGATTTATTGTATAATTTTCTGAAATCAATAGATGTGTTACCAAAATTTTTTTTTCCTTTTTACAGAAATCAAAACAATTTCTGTGATGTGTGTTTTGCCATGTTATGACTCTAAGTAAATTAAATGAATCTAAGTAAATTAATATCTTAATCATGAATAATTTGATTATACTTTGACAGCACTTATTCACTTTGGAATTTTTTATTGTAACACAAGCTGTAACTGAGCCAAGTGGCTGACTGTTAGCCACCATAACAACTGTGCACCGATACATGAATAAGATTGTTGGTGTTTGGGAACTTTTCCCTCCAATGCTGACATCTGAAAAACTGAGGTTATATATCTTTTACAAGTATTCATTCTGGATTTGCATCAGCTAATAATGAGACTACCTGAATTAACAGCCCCTTTCTTCATTGATAATGATGACAGAATTCATTACTAATTTGAGGGTCACCTTGGACAGATCTGGTCAACTGGACTATTTGGACAACTTATTCTGTGCCCTCAGAAGAACCAAATGGTATTTGGTTCATTGCAAGTGAAACTGGAGTTTTGCACCCAAGGCCCAAACTCCTGACATTCCATATGCCAGGCCCTGCCACCTGCCCCTAAATGCCAAGTAAAGAGGCATAGTGAAGGCACAGAAAGGAGATTTATTACATGGCTGTGGGAAGAGGCAGAGTAAGCACTCAGCTCATCCTTAGCCATCTTCAGGGTACAGACATGAGCTATAGATTTAAATAGACAAAAGAATTGGGGGCAGGGGACAAAGGTATGTATAGTTAAACAGTCCAATCATAGGTGTTGTCTGGTGTGGTCTGATGGGGCCTGCAATCTTGGTCAGACAGATGGTCTGGTCCAGTTTTGGAAGTTATCACCTGAAGGGAATAATCTGGTTTCTGTTTGAAAAGATTCTTGGGACAATTGTTCTCACTGGGAGGGTGGCAGCTCCAGGGGCTCCAGTTAATTGTCATAAAGATATAATCAGTTTTGTCCTTTTTGGAATCCAAGGTGATTGTAAAGTGACTGTAAAGAGAATAGCTAAAGAAAAGACAGATACAAAATGGAGAAAAAGATGCCAAGCTTTTCCTGTTTTTAGTTAATTTGTGGGTTCAAGTAAGGAGTCAGTGCTTTTCAACAAAAACAACTTGAGCACCTTTTACACAAGCACACTCTGTGCTATAGTGACTTTCTTTCTCCCCCTTTTTTTTTGTGGGATCTGAACTTGAACTAAGGGCTTTGTATTTGCAAAGCAGTCACTCTACCACTTGAGCCACACCCTGACTCCATTTTTCTCTGTTTATTTTGTAGATGGGGTGTCAAGAACTATTTACCCTGGCTAGCGTAGAACTGCCATCCTTCAGTTCTTAGTGTTACGTGCCGGTGTTGAGGGTCTTTGCTTCACAGGCCAGAGAACTGGCTCATGAGGCAGCTGAATGATGAGCCAAAGCCAGTATATAAAGTAGGATTTATTAGACAGAAAGGAAAGGCTACAGCTAAGGTACTGCAGTGGAGCACGGAAGCCAGTGGCTAGCGGCACAGGTGAAGGCTGGGGTTTTTAATGGATGTTTTAACTCTGGGTTAGGTGGGTTTTTCTCATTGGCCATGGATTCTCAGGCTTTCTCAGGTGAACTGGTTTGGTTAGCACTTTTATTGGGGGAAGGGAACAATCTTTAGAGCATTTTGCTCATCAGCCCTGTGGCAGATCTATATCTTTCCTTTAGGATGCAGGAATGCAGTCCTCCATCTCCTCAAGATGTAAAAATGATATTGCCCTCTGTAGGGGATAGGATACTCACTCATGTGCCTTAGGTCTCTAGACCCAACAAATTCCCCCCTCTGAGACAAGCACCCAACTGCTGTTGGGGAGAGGGGCAATGATGACTCATCTAGCTACTTCCTGCTGACAATCTGACAATGGGGGGGTAGGGGAGAGGGTACTTGTCTCAGGGGTTGATCATGTAGTCTCTAGGGGCCCTCCAGTAGAATGGGATGGAGGGCTCATGCCTAGGCAGAGGTGAGTATTCCTTGACTAAAAGCTGGAGTTTGATTCTTTGGACCTGTTGAGATATAAATCTGGAGAGAGCATTTATTATACAAGATGCAAATAAGAATATTAGTAGGAGCATAAAAAGGTGTCTAGTAAGGGCTATATATCTAGGGATCTAGATTTTACAAAATCCTGTAATTCCCAAGAAAACTCTAAGCTGCTTTATGGTATGGGAGAGTGGGAAACAGAGGATTGGGTCAATTCCCTCATGATTTAGAGAGTGAGTCTGTCCCTTTCAGAACACACCTAGGTAGGTGACATGTGGGAGGCAGGGGCTGTCAAGATTTAGGTTAAATGTAACACTTTTGGATAAAAGAGTGCTTTAGCTCATTATTTTATATAAATTGACACTTTTAACTTTGTAAATATTTGTACCATATTTAGATAAAGTATAGACACCACACAGTTATAAGGCAGTCATTTAAGACACATGAGCAAATACATAAATGAACTCTGATTTAGTAGTACTTAAATTTTTTGTTGACAAAATCAACAGAAAATACAAGTAATTTCTTTGATAAAATCTTTTCCTATAACAGTTTTTTTTGTAGATGTTACTTAGAGCAGAACAATATTAAGATAACCTTGTTATTTTATAGACAGAGAATTTGATTTTAGTTTGACATGACCCTAAAAATCTTTTAGACAACTCTTTGATTACAGTCAACTTTAAATTTATCACACACCAAAACTTTTATTATACACTTTAAAGATTTACTCAGACCTTTATATAATATTTTGAGCCTTTGATGGTTTTTCCTTATCCCTCTGCTCCATATTTGAAGCAATCTTTAGGACAAACCCTTCTTTACAAAATCCTTTCTCATCCAAAAAAACATTTCTGTTTTTCCTTTAACTTCTTAAAAAAAATACACTCAATACCTATTTATATCTGTTCCACTTGTTTACTTTGTAACTTGTATTTTAAAATTAACTTTTATAAGAATTTTAAATTTATTATAGGGGCTGGAGCAACAAATTAGTAGCCCTTGGTTTTTAAGGAATTTATGATAGGCATAAGGCCTTGTTGTCCCTCAGCTTGAGGGGATATTTTTGGGTGTGGAAACTGTGAGGAGTCTTTGAGTTTCATTTGAATAGGGAGGGCTGTCCAGGCTTGCCCTACAGTCATCCCATCAGTCTACACTGTGGGATCTATTTGTTCCTGAAGGAGGGGGCAGCAGAGATAGCTGCCTGGGGGGAGGAGAATTTGAGATTTTAATTGAGATAGTAAATCCTGTCCCAGCAGGGAGACTGGAGTTTCAGGAACTATGAGGAAAGAGTGACAGAAGAGGAGGTCTCCCCAGGAGCAGGCCAGAGGTAGGGTAAACTAGCACTCTAGGGGCTGGCCAGATTTGCCCAGAATGATAACCTTGTCATTGGACTGGAGAAAGGTAAAACAGAGAAATGCACTCCACTGTCTAGCAGAAAAATGACATTTTTTTTTGTCATTATGGCTCCTCAACTTTGATGCCAAGAAGTGGAGTGTGAACAAGAGGCCAGGACCCATCAGTCCATAGGAGGTGGTGCCTCACCTTCCATCTGGAGATGGGAGCACTTAGACCTCCAGTGGTTACCTTTGCAGAGAGGGCAGGGTCCTGGTTGGGGACAGGGCTGTCTCCTATGCTGTTCCCCCTTTTGAGCATCCTCTACAGAAGTGCCCCTCCTGTCCACCATGGTAGCAAGTTCAGGATGCAGGCCCCAGTTGGGTGGGAGCAGCAATGAGGTCATGATGTCTCTTATCTTTCTCTCTCCTGTTAGTAATGTTCCGGTTATAGTCTACAGACATGGCTAGTTGTATTAGTTGATCCAGTGACTTTTCTCCTTCAGCCACAGACTGAGTTTTTTTACAAATATCTGGGGCTGACTGTTAGAAATTTATCTTTGAGGAGAACCTCTCTTACCTGTGACTCTGGGTCCACCATGGTATGCTTTCTGATAGCGTACTTAAGATGCTGCAGAAAGGTAAGGGGGTTTTCTTCAGGGCCTTGCTGTACTACAGTCACCTGGGAATAGTTTATAGAGGTTTGACTTTGGTCATTTTTAGCCCTTCCACTATGAAGTGGAGTAAGTGGCATTGGTGCCATTTATCCTCCTCACCATTTTTTTTTTGATTTAATAATGTTGGGGGATTGAACCTGGAATCTTGCACATGCTGGGCAGACATTCTCCCACTGAGTGGTGTTCTTAGCCCCAAATATTTTTTTTCTTTTGGCTATTCTGGGATTTGAACTCAGGACTTTGTTCCTGCAAAGCAGCACTTTACTGCTTGAGCCACATCATCAGCCCCTTTTAGTGTGGATCTGTTAAGGGGACTGCCTGTGCCCCTGTAGGTATAGGCACACTCATTCCCATGGGTGCCATGGGTATTGGAGCTCATTGTAAATGGTAATCATTTCCAACTTGAGTGGCCTGGGCCAGAACCCATTGCTTTTTTAATGAGGAAAGAGTTTGGTATAATAGAAGCATAATATCCTTTCATGCCATTTTAAAGATTTGGATCACAGAGATAAAGGATTGATCTGGTGCATCACTATAGCTGTCCAGATGTTTTGTTTTTTTTTAAATTTCACTTATACCTGATAGCTGGAAGGGGACACAGAATTGCCCTCTTCCTACCATTACCTGTTCAAGGGGGAAGCACCCATTAGGAGGTTCTGAATATTAGGGTGGCTTAGAAGGTAGGGCACAGGGTGGAACAGTAGGGGTAGGCCTTGTCATTGATAAGGGGCATTTCTGGTCCTCCTTTCCCATGTTTATCCTGTGGCTTACAAAGAATGGCCAGCATTTGAATATTTAGATAGCAATTGTGGAGCCAATCTGAGTGGTCTTGGAGATAAAAGAAAATTTGTACTTTTTCCTCTCTTTTACAGAAAAGGTCTAATTGGAGTATGGTATTGTAATTTAAGGAACCCTGTGAAGGCCACTTCTCTTGGTCACCTAAGGTTTACTGAGGCCAGGCCTCAGTACAAAGCTTCTAACATTTCCTTTTAACATTTTAATAGACAGCCAGAAGACTGGAAGGGGGCAGATCCATCTAGAAAGATGACAATAAACTGGGTCAGTTCCCTTACTTGTCAGCATCCTGACTGGGAATGACCTTACCAACGAGTCCAGGTGTCCCTGTCTCATGACTTTCCCCGTCATGTCATCTGTGGTCAGGACTGGGGAAAGTGACCTGGTTAGGTTAGACCACCTGACCAATGCAGTGAGAAGAGAAAAAAAACCAGAACACTAGGATCCTGCCTTTTATCTAACAGCAGTCAGCCTCTTTAATAAAGGCTACCTTTTTAACAAAGGAATGCATCATCTGTAAAGTCAGAGAAGGGCATTCAGAGAGCATCCCGGAGCAATAACAGTACCATAAGGGATGACTATTGCTAATATTTGGAGGGAAAATTTATGCTGAGGCCAAACATATAGGAAATTTTAAATGAGAGGTTTAGAAACCACAGTAATGCCCATTATGCTATTTCTGGGACTATAACCTTAAGATAACAATTAGCTTATGAGGGCTGGGACGGTCAGGCCCAAGGCGTAAGGTGGGGCTGGGAACTGGGCTTGAGCAAAGCACCGTTGCCCCCTCCCATGCCCAAGATAAGCAATCCCATCCTGTGGCCTGTCGACCTTCCCCCCTTCCCATGTACACGTGCTTGCACATGTTTATTTTTGCTCTCATCCATTTTGGGGAAGTGGCGGTGGGCCACAGTCATTGCTATATGTGGCTGGCAGCCTAGGATGTGCTGGGTCCTCTCTATGGATTCTCTTTGCTATGGCAGGCATTCCCACTGTGTCCAGTGGGCCGGCATGCCTGTGCACGAGTGTGCCTGTTTGCTTTCCCTCCTCCCCTTCTAGGGGTGGAGTTAGGGTGTGAACGTGGCAGCTACAGTTTTTTTGTATGCACTTTTGCCTCGCTAGTGCCTAGCAACTGAGAGGGCAGACGGAGAAGGCTGGTAAACTAGTTGGAATGCTAAGGTACCATGCTACAAGTTTTTCATGGGAAGCCAGGATCCCAGTAAGCCCAGGGAGGAGAAGACAGAGATAAAGAACAAGAAGGGACCAGGGAGAGAACAGAATGGGTAAATTTTCCAAACTCACTGAAGAAAGCCCACAGCTATTTAGAACTGCTTGGGAAAGAGGAAGGAGAGGCTGAAGAGTGGGGGAAAAGAGAGTTTCCAGGCTCAATGAATGAGGGATTATTGATCATCACTGCTGTCCAGGTCAATCCTGCCCGAGGACAGTACTGGAGCACTGGAAGCGAGGGGTGACCTCCACTCTTGGGCCATGGAAACCATGAAGGAAGCATGAGAGATCTGATTGTCTGTTTTCCATGCACATGGCTGGAAGGGATCTGAGATTGAGCCACCTTTGGAGCCTCAGGGTGGGTCAGGAAGTTGCATCTCCAGCCTTTGGGTGATACCAGGGAGTGCCCCAGCCAGAACACCTTTTGTGGCTTGAAGACAAACTTTCTTTTCCACCAGCTGTTTTTGGACCTCCTCTTAAGTGGGTCAGATCTTGAATGAGAGGGAGTTAGAGTTTAAGGAGATGAAAAAGAAAAAGCCTCAGTGCACTGAAGTCGGGTTCCACCCATGTAGCATTGGCAGTAAGGTATAATCTCCTGTCTGGCCTCTGAGTTTCCTCAGATTGCCTGCCATACAGCTGTAATGGGCTCAGAGCTTTTCCTCAGTTTCCTGAGGGAGAAATCCTCCTTAACAAGACAGAGAAAGAGAGGGTTGGCCTGAGAGTTCCATTGTAGCTAGGCCATGGTGGGGGGAGGTTCTCTCCTGGAAAACAGACTCCATCAGAGTGCCGGATACTTGTGGTCACATTCCTAGGTAGCCTTTCCCAGTTTGGCACAACCTATACTGACCTTGGTTCAGAAGAGATTGGGTCCCTTCGTGCATTGCCAAAATGGTACGTGCACTGGCGAGGGTCCTTGCCTTCACAGGCCAGAGAACTGACTCTTGAGGCAGCTGAATGATGAGCCAAAGCCAGTATATAAAGTAGGATTTATTAGACAGAAAGGAAAGACTACAGCTAAGGTACTGCAGCGGAGCATGGAAGCCGGTGGCTTGCTGCACAGGTGAAGGCTGGGGTTTTTATGGATGTTTTAACTCTGGGTTAGGTGGATTTTTCTCATTGGCCAAGGATTTGCAGGCTTTCTCAGGTGAACTGGTTTGGTTAGCACTTTTATTGGGGGAAGGGAACAATCTTGAGAGCATTTTGCTCATCAGCCCTATGACAGATCTGTATCTTCCCTTTAGGATGCAGGAATGCAGCCCTCCATCTCCTCAGGATGTAGGAATGATATTGCTATCCATGGGGGATGGGATACTCACTCATCTGCCTTAGGTCTCTAGACCCAACATCAGCTTCCCAACTAGCTAGGATTACAGGTGTGGGACAGGTGGGCCAGCTTAAAACTTATTCTTTAGTTTTTTGTTTTGGTTTGAACTCAAGGCTTCATGCTTGCTAGGAAGGCACTCTACCACTTGAGCCACATTGCCACCCTGTTTATTCTGCCTTTATGTTCATTACAAAAATGATTTTTAGAACAATACTTGTTTTACTTGACTTACCATCTAATTACAGAGAAAAGAACCTGCTTTTCTTGGGGAAGTTACAATCCTTGAGGTTAAAGTTTTGCTTGGTTTAGGGACCACTTTTCTTGGTTCAAGCATCAACAGTGCTTTTACATATTCAGCTTTCTGATCTTATTTAAGTGATTCTCAATGAGGAAAATTTTTTTAGATGACCTAAGTAATGAAACTGTTAAACTCACTCTGAATCATTTTATAAAATTAATTTGGATCAGGAACCTGGAACACATCTCAGGAGTTCTCTTACATTCTCTTTTCTTATATACATGGAATTTTCTATTAGCAATATTGATTATATATTTTCAATTTTGAGATTTGGTCATCATTCCTGAGAACAGGTAAACATAATAGGAATTGAGTAGTTTCATTTTCTCTCCATTATCCATAAATACTACATTGTTTTCCTGAATTATCAAATTCTTTTTTCTCCTTTTCTTGCTACTTGTGTTCCTAAAGATTATTTTAAGTCTCATTTGAATTACTTCTCCATTTTGCAATATCTTTCAATTTCACTTATTTTATCATTCTTACATTGCAATAGCAGTTTTAGAAGTATTTCACTTACAATGACCAATTAATATATTAATCTTATACCTTTCACAAAATTAACTCAAAATGGATTTTATATCAAAATACAAAATGCAAAACTATAAAACTCCTATAACTTTTAAGATACCACACCAAAAGCACAATCCACAGCAGCAACTCATAATTTAGACTTCATTTAAGTTAAAATTTTCTGCACTGTGAAAGACACTACTAACAGAATGATAAGATAAGCCATAGACTGGGAGAAAATCTTTGCCAAACACACATATGATATAGGACTGATAGCCAAATAACATCAAAAATGAAAAATGCTCAAGACTCAGTAATACGAAACTAATTAATCCATTGACAAAGCAAGAAAAACATCTGAACACACACCTAAACAAAGACAATATACACAGGTGTAAAATAAAGATATGAAAAGGTATCTAACATCATAGGACCTCAGAGAATTAAGAATTAAAATAACCATATGATACCACCATAAACCTATTAAAATTACTTAAATCTGAAATACTACCATCACCAAATACTTACTAGAAAATTGAGCAGCAGGAACTCATTCATTCTAATGGTAATATTGTATCAGGGAGGAGGATCAGAAGAAAACAAATTAGGCCTGAGTTCTGATAAGGTAGCAGAGAGATAAAAACCTAAAGAATTCAAAGGTGAAGAAGGTCACATAGCACTAGGGGTAGAAGGGCACTTAGCACTAGGCTAAAATAGCCTATAGAATTGCATGTAACCATATACAAGTTAAACCTTGTTGTTTAATTTTATTACCTCTGTAACCTGCTTGCAAGAGTATATAAGGTGAGACCCTTTGTTCTCAGGGATCACGCTTTGAACAAGCATCTTCTGGGTCTGTGCTGGCACAATAAAACGTTGCTTCCTGATAATTGCCTCGGACTCTCCTATCTCAGCTAGCGAACTCCTGCAACATTTCTTGGTGGCTCATCTGGGATTGTGGAGATGGTGAGTTATCACCTCCCTTGTCACCAGGGTGCTTCCCCCTGGGCCACTGGGAGGAGATCCCACCAGGCACCAACTGACAGCTTGATCCAAAAGGGGGATTTCTCCTCCTGGCGGGTTGGGGTAAGGGCCTTAGATGCACAATGGAACCCAGTGAGGCACAGAAACCAGCAAGGGGAGGGGAGCACCGCTTATCAGAGTGGTAAGAACCTGGGTTTGAATTCAGGCCTGCCCCAGGAGGCAGAAGGGGAGATTGATGACCTCCCAATGAGACAAGCTTTTTTGTAGTGAAACCATGTCTTTCAGGTTCAGGGAGTGGGGTGGATGTACTGTCTGTGTGAGAGTGTGTGAAAGTGCGAGACTGAGACTCAACCCAGCTGTGAAGTGAGTGAGGAGTCCTGATCCTCGGTTCTGCAGTAAACTCATAAGGTCAAGGGTGAGCCCTAACAGGGCCTTGGCCCAGGGTTCATATGAATGCATATAGAGATGCTAAATCTCCATAAGGGGAGTGGCAGGATACTGATGAAGGGGTTGCTTTTCCAAAACCTCTCCCCTTCTGTGTTTGTCTGGCAGGCTGGGAATGGGAAGAGATGGGCAGAGGCCAGAATAAGCACACTCCCTTGGAGTATATGGTTAAAAACTTTAAATGGGGATTTAATTGAGATTATGGAGTTAACTCCTAACAAGTTTAAGGTCCTTTGTGAAGTAGATTGACCTGCTTTTGGTATAGGATGGTCCCTGGATGGGTCACTAAATAAAACAGCAGTTAATGAAAATTACACAGTAATTGTAAAAAAAAAAAAAAAAAAAAAAAAGACCCTAATATCCAGGAGAATGGGAAAAATCAAGAAGCTAAAATTGGTCTTCAAAACCTAGACTCTGTTATTTATTTTAATTTAGGTAGCAATTTATTGGGTGACCTAAGGAGACATCAGAGTCTTTCAGTCTTGATGGGCAGCTTTGGTGCCCCAGTTTGCACAATCTGAAGGAGGACTGAGGCTCAACACTAACTGAGCTCTTGCAAAAAGTTCATGAAGGATGAACTTACACTGATACACAAGATCTGGTTTGACTTGAAAGAAAAGGAATGTTGCAAAAGGATTTTGAATGTGGAGGAATGGAAACAAAATTGGGATGAGGTCTTCATGAATAAAGTGAGGAGAGAGAGGGAAAGAGAGGAGAAAGAGAGAGGGGAGAGAGAAAGAGGAAAGAAAAATGTCATAAATGTTTGTAGACAGAAAAAGATGAAAGGTTTAATACACTCATTCAGTTGAGTTTTTATGTCTTAAAAATAAAAAGTAAATAGAAAATAATTTAGGATTATTAAAATATGCCAGAAATACTACACTTGCTGGCACCTTTACTTCTAGGAAGTATAAACAGGGAGAACCTACCTTAAAGGGTGAGAAAAAAGGGAGTAACTTTGCCTGTTGCTAGTAAAAAAATAAGTGGCTGGTCAGATTATGCATCCATCTAATGGTGCGTTCATAATGTGTGTGTATGTGTAAGCATCTTCAAAATGGTTCTTAAGCTGCTTCTGTGAGGTTAATATGATGCTTAAAGTGACAAAAAAACAGGGTATTTGTTTTAAATATCTGTTATAAACTGCTTAGGGTTAATACACATAACTATGTAAACATCTTGAGAACAGTTCTTGTTAATGAGTCAATATAAAAAAATTATGATTCTGTTTTGCTGCTACTTTTTAAGAAAACAAAATTTCAAACCTATTTCAATTAGGTATCACTAAGATGCAGGCATTCAGGAGTTAACACTCTAGCTCAGACTGGGTGGTAGGGGAAAAAGATGGAGCTATAGATGCTTATGAAAGTGATTATGTTGACTAAAATCTAAGAGCTACATTAAACATTTTGTAAGGTCAAAATTTAATGTACTGATGTTAAACTAAAAATTCTCTAAGCTCATAACAAGACTATCTTTAAAATACTGTGTTGTTCTTGATAATGTTTATAAAAAATTGTCCTAAAAATGGTTTTTGTTGTGTCAAAATAACTGTTAGGAATTTTTTTTTCCTTTTTCTTTTATTATTCACATGTGCATACAAGGCTTGGTTCATTTCTCCCCCCTGCCCCTACCCCCTCCCTTACCACCCACTCCACCCCCTCCCTCTCCCCCCCCATACCCAGCAGAAACTATTTTGCCCTTATTTCTAATTTTGTTGTAGAGAGAGTATAAGCAATAATAGTAAGGAACAAGGGTTTTTGCTGGTTGAGATAAGGATAGCTATACAGGGAGTTGACTCACATTGATTTCCTGTGCGTGTGTGTTACCTTCTACGTTAATTCTTTTTTTTTTTTTCATTTTTCTTTTATTATTCATATGTGCATACAAGGCTTGGTTCATTTCTCTCCCCTCCCCCACCCCCTCCCTTACCACCCACTCCGCCCCCTCCCTCTCCTCCCCCCTCAATACCCAGCAGAAACTATTTTGCCCTTATTTCTAATTTTGTTGTAGAGAGAGTATAAGCAATAATAGGAAGGAACAAGGGGTTTTGCTGGTTGAGGTAAGGATAGCTATACAGGGCATTGACTCACATTGATTTCCTGTGCGTGGGTGTTACCGTCTAGGTTAATTCTTTTTGATCTAACCTTTTCTCTAGTACCTGTTCCCCTTTTCCTATTGACCTCAGTTGCTTTAAGGTATCTGCTTTAGTTTTTCTGCGTTAAATGGATGGAATTGGAGAACATCATTCTGAGTGAGGTTAGCCTGGCTCAAAAAACCAAAAATCGTATGTTCTCCCTCATATGTGGACATTAGATCAAGGGCAAACACAACAAGGGGATTGGACTATGAGCACATGATAAAAGTGAGAGCACACAAGGGAGGGGTGAGGATAAGTAAGACACCTAAAAAACTGTTAGGAATTTTTGATGCTACAGGTTAATCCACAAATTTGTCAAGACAAGAGTTTATTAAAACACAGAGAGACAAGAGGCAGCTGAGAATAGGGAGTACTGCTGCACTGATATGAGGGTCAGGACAGTTACTTATGTAAAGCCAAAGTACACCCTCTAGATTGGATAAAAAAAAAATAAATAAAAACTTGAAAAGGAGTACTGCACTGGAAGTCAAGACCTCCAGTTTTTATTGGACTCAACAGAGTGGAGGTGTTAGTCCTACTTCTTCCACATGTTGGATGGAGGGAATTTTTGGACTGGGATGTCCAGGCTGGGCCTGTTATTTTAGGGGGCCTCCACTGACTACACATTGGTGGGATCCTGCTGTATGTCATGAGCCATATGTTAATGTCAACAATCTGGGATGTGAACCCTTATCAACATCTAAGCCATGATTCTTGGCCACTATGTTTCCTAATTCCACACTTAGTTCCCATAAATATTTACCTGTGTTCTCTGGTGATTTTTGTCGGGGCCTTAACTACTAAGGTGACTGAGTCATTTTCATTTAAGAGTTGGTTTATGTTGGGGTTAACAATGAGGACAGCCATGTTAGGACTAGACCTTCTCCTCCTTGCAGATGGCTTACCTTTATCTTCCTGGATAGATGCCAAGGACAGTTGGGCAGATAGTGACCTAACTACAACTTATCCTTCTTGGTTGCCCTGCAACAATATCCCTTAGTGACCTTCCTGGTACTTTTCCACTAGCCCATTATATCTAGCCCAAGCCTGTGTATGGCAATGGGCACTAGCTCTCTTGCTGGGGTCTCCCTCCACAGGGCTCCGGCCAAAACAATAAACCCTGTACTGGTGTTTGAGCCATCTCTCTGCCTCTTCCATGCTTCTTATTTTCTAACAGTTTATATAAAACTTTCTAGATGACCTCATGGTGAAACAACTGTTGTATTGGGTGATTCTAATACAGTTGGTACACTATATGTGTCTGTGACTGTGCTATTTGGGTTTACTAAAACTGTTTTTGCCCCTACAACTGATAAATATCTAAGGTTTTACTTCAATAACAACTAAACTAATATGTATATATAACCTCTATAGAACTGTGATGCTGTTGCTGGTTCCTGTATATTAAATATATTTATGTTTTTCAAGTATATCAAGCCTTCTAAAATACAAAATTTAGATAAACATGGTAACAATAAGTTACTGGTACTGATATACTGTTCTGTCAGTTACCAAATTGTCCATCAAAATTTTCACCACAACTCTTAAATTTTTGTCATTACAGTTCTGATCCTTCTGAGGCATTTACAATCAAGTTCATAAAAAATGACTCTAATAACTACTTAAGTGTCAACCAGGTTAGCTTTTTAGGCATCTTCTTTTGTTAGATTTTGTTTTTTTATTGTCCTTGTCTAGAATCCCACTGCCTAAGAGCCACTCCTTCTAAGCCTCTTTGTTGCTTAAATTTGGCCAAAAGGGTCTATTTGGCACTGAATCCCACCTGATCTGTTCGTTATTTCCCCCCTGACATGGGACCAAAACCAACCAACCAAACAAAATCTAGAAAAGAGCAAGCAATCAAGAGAGATCTTTGGTCAGGCCATGCCACCCTGAACGCACTGATCTCATCAGATCCTGAAACTTAAGAAGGGTCGGGCCTAGATAGTACTTGGATGAAAGACAGATCTTCAGAAGAGACTGCTCAGAGACAAACAGTTTGGAGACAAGTGGGGAATGCCATCAAAGTTCAAGTAGAGTCACTGGTGCCAGACCTTTCAAAAATAATCAAGGCTGAGAGAATTAAAGAAATGGTTCTTATGCATGTGTGGCTATCTGGCATTAAAGCTCTTCCAGACACAAACTCATATTTTAAGACAGGGTCTTCTTTTTAAATAGAGAGTATTTTTACTGGCTTTAAACATGTCCTTTGATACTTAAAGATGGTTGTTTTAACTTTATTTTTAAAAACAACATGTTTTCTTGGACATATCTTCTGATAATATATTGTTGCCATGGTAATTCTACTCAGTTAAAAAAATTAAAATGCCCACCTATTAAAGCCCCATCAGAGGGGCCCTTTTATTGTTATCTTGTGTACTACTCCCACTTCAGTCAATGTAGCAGAGATTGCTCCTTGGATCTACCATAGTTGTGTCAAGCCAGCTTCTCTCAAATGGAAATACATCCCTGATCTGGCTTCCCCATATAGGAACACCCTCTGGAACCTGAGTGCCCTCCCTAGGCAGAGCTCTGCATCCCAGGAAATAACAGGGGACCAAGAAGACTGGATGACAGCCCTGCACCAGTCACACCAGAAGCTGACTAGTCTATGCATGGTAGAAGCTTGAGGTGTCAACTCTCCAACAGGACAAATGGGTTGTTTTCCACACCAGTTAGCTCTCTATAGTGCATTACCACCCCTTGTCTGTATCTGCTGCTGTAGTTCTCACCTTAGTCTTCAGCCACAGGCTTGGCAGAAACCTCCTCCCTCCCCTGCTGATTGGTCTCATAGTGAAAGGTTTTTATTTGCTCTCTTCTATCTCTTTTGGGCAGGATGCATATTTACTATTTATTGTTACTGATCTGGTTTCCTTTCAAGGTCACAGAGCCCTCCTCCTGTGACCTATGTATGTGTACTACTCTGGGAGGGAGTGTTGTTACTAAGACTTTACTTTTCCATACTTACTATTCCTGTGCAATACCTGTCATCGTGTCATGCACTCACAATCATACCACCTATCTAGTGTGCTCCCATGGTAATCAGCATATCTGCTTCAACCCCACTTACTGCCCTTGGGAGCAATGGTTAGAGATCAGGAGCATCCACCACCCTGGGAACCTCATCAGTCGTAGCCAGGTGTTTAGTCCTGATAAAACAGTGTCAATACCCTTTGATGCATGTGCGGCTGTAGACAAAGGTGGGTGTGGAGGTACAGGCTGTGGCTGTGGGGGTCTAGCTTGGGAAAGAGCCTATACATCAAATGATAAGTATATGTGCGGGGAGACAACTCTTGGCCATGTGACGATGTGGGTTCTCATTATTGTCCTTATTGGAGTTGTGTTTCGTGGGCCACATGGCAGAGGGCTAAGCACGCAGCCCTCCTTCACAAGAGGAAAGCTGTCCCTGACTGCACCCATCGCACCTGTAACCCTGTAAATTTCACTATACTTAAGCCATCGGATTGGACACTGGGAAAAATAATTAATATAAAAATAGGTAAACAAGGTCTTGACCATGAGAGTCTGATACACCTCAAATTAGTAGCTATTACCCATGAGAGTTCCTCAGACCAAGTTTTTCACTCTTCTTATGAGTAGATGAGGAGTGAATTTTCCATTTCTACCAAAGCAAAACTTGTTCCTTTCATTGGCTGAGTCTATAGCCCAGACACTGAATGTCATTTCGTGCTATGTTTGTGGGGGATTGGGCAACAGGGAAGACCACTGGGCTTGGGAAAAAGATGGCAGATGGCCTCCTGAGTAAATCATCCATTACTATGGTCCTGCCACCTGGGCAAAGACTGTCCTAGGGCTATCACACCCCTATGTATATGCTCAACCACATCATCAGGTTGCAAGCAGTTGTTAAAATTATAACTAATGAAACTGCAAGAGCCCTTAATTTGCTGACAAAACAAAGCACTAAGATGTACAATGCCATCTATCAGAACTGCTTGGCTATAGACTATTTGCTGGCTTCTGAGGGAGGAGTTTGTGGAATATTTAACCTAAGCAACTGCTGCTTACAGATTCATGATGAAGGAAAGGTAATAGAAGGTATAAATATGTTAGGTACAAATGCTTTTAAACCAGCTGTGTTGCACACCTGTTATCCTAAACTAAGGAGGCAGAGGCAATTCAAGGCCAGTTTGAGCTACATAGTGAGTTTCAGGATAACCTGGGCTATGTAGTGAGCTTTGTGTCAAAAAACAAAACAAATATATTTAATATACCTAACCTACCAAACATCATAGCTTAGAAATACAGTGCAATGCAGAGTATCAGTTGTTTCCCCTTGGGATCACTTAACAAATATGGTATCACATTATAATTTAACAACATTGTAGCTTAACAAAAGAATATGATAACACATTATAGCTAGTCCCTGCAAATTCAAAATTTGAATTATGACTTTTACTGAATTCATATCACATTCATATCATTATAAAGTCAAAAAGTCATTAAGTCAAACTATGGAATGTAGAAAACTATACATGATATTCTGGAAAAGGCAAAATTATAGACAGTAAGATTAGAGACTTTTGTTGGTTCATGGTAGTAAGGAGAGGAGAGAGGGAAGGACAGATGAACAGATGGAAAGATAGATATTTATAGCAGTAAATGATTCTGTGTGGCACTGTATCAGCATATACTTGTCATAAATTTTTCATCCTACAAAATGTATAATGCAAAGAGTGAACCCTTAATGTAAACTTATGTCTTTAGTTAATAATAATTATCTCATCAATTTTAATTAAACAAATGTAAAATGTTAATGTTGGAAAAGATATTTGCATGGGTAAGGGAGTACATTAGAACTATTGTCTACTTTCTGCTCAATTTTCCTTTAAATATAACATTGCTCTAGGACAAAAACTATATTAATTTTACACAAATGAAAAAAATTATTTGTGCTTTTTACTTTGTGCCATTTGTTATTATTTTTTTGAAAGGAACATATAGTGATCGATGTAATGGCCCCTCCTTATTTACTGGTACCAGGAGTTCCTCACTGAAACTTTCCATAATTACATAAAAAATAACTTGGGAACTTCAGGGAACCAAGTCCTGTCAATTCTATTTCACATATAACACCAGTTGTACTCTCTTTTGGAAACATTTTAATTTCTGTAATAGTCCTTAAGTAGATCTTTATACCTCAGTGAATGCCTCCATCAGTCTGTGTTCTCTGCTGTCATCAGTGATCTTTCTAAATCCCATATTTATTTGAGCAAAATCCATGTTTAAAACACTCCATATTTTTAAGTATGAGTTTATAGGGATTTTTTGTTTGTTTGTATACTTAGCATGGCACAAAAAAACTAACATAATTTCACTCTATATTTTATTCTTCATAATCACACTTTCCACTGAAAATATACACAACATACACAGAAACACATACATAGTCAAAATGAGAAATACACAACATTCTTCCTTGAATATGTCATATTCTATTAATTGTCTGTTACCTCACTCATTCTATTCTATTTCTTTAATCTCCTGCATGTACCAAACTTACAGGAACCATTTAAGGTTCATCTAAAGTTTGCTTTTTATTAAATATTTCTGAACACCCTAAACTGAGTTGTTTGCTTCCTCTAAAAATTTCACACAAAATCCTATCTATGATTATATGATTTTGTAATAAGTTTTTCTCTACCTTTATTAGAAAAACAGGTTATTTTAGAAAGATATACTATCATCTATTTCAGTCAGTGCTCAGAAAATAATTTTCATGTAGAAATAATTCAATTGTTCAAAAACTTTTAAATTATGAAAACTACTCATTTTTAGAATGATGAAAAAATAGAACATATTATTCCATAATGTACTAATACATCATAACATTATTTTGTACTCCATACACATATAAAACTATAATTTTTCAATTAACTATTACAAACATTATTAAAGAATTGCAAATTTACCTTTTATCCTAAAAAGTATGTATTATTTATCTTAAATAACTCTTTTTTCATATGGTACACTTACAGCTGATTAGAAAATTTCTTTGAAATTTCTGTAATGCAAGTTCAGTGGGTTAATATCCATGGTTTTTGCTACTGCTTTGAACTTGCATCAAAATGTTATTTTTAGCTATTTCCTCAAATGATTTTAGTAACCATATAAAATCTAACTGCATTGTCATAAAAAAGAGCATAATTAACATATTCATTCCAAATATTTTGCATAATAGCAATCACTTTGTTAAGTGTTCCACTGGGCATTTTTCTATGCTCAATGTGATACTGGGACAGTTACCCATTGCTGAGCCACAGGACAATCACAGACCCACTGACCTGTGTTCCCTTTTATGCCAGGGAGATGAGCCTGCAAACCATTCAGGTGAGCTAGCAGCCTTCAGTCCTGAGGGCTTCCATGCAGGTTACCTCAGCTTGAGGGAATCTGATTCCCCTGCATGACAAAACCATTGGCTAAGTGGACTGACTAAAGGCTCCTGAATCAGTTCAAATGATGTTCATCCCAGGGGCTCTTTTCAAAGGAGGAACAAGGAGCAAGCAAGCTAGCAAGCTACAGTTCAGCATCTGGTCTGTATCCCAAACCATAGAGGGTGCCAGGTGACCTGACCAGTTTGTTAAAGCTCTTAACCTACCATCCAACTGAGCAGTGTATGTATATGTGCAAGTGATGGGAGCTTTTTACCCTTCATTCTCCAAGTGAAACATTTAAATGGAAGCCTAGGTGGAAAGGGGTAAAAGGCAAAAGAGTTCATCATGGAATTTGGCTACTGAATTCCCTGAACAGGGAGAAGCACAGGCTCCAAAAGCAGCAGTGTTTCTAATCCACTTGCTGTGCTCAGAGAGCCCACAACTAACCCACAATGGCTACCTCACACACCTGGAGCTGCCACACCCCACTCCAGCAGCTACCCTACTTCAGAATTTCCCCTATCACCTAGGTTACACATGAGCCAATCCAGAGCCCTAAGGGGACAAGTGAGTATATACAGCAGGAGAACTATAGACAAAAACCTGAAGAGCAGAGATTGGGAGGGGAGCATCCAGTGTACTGACAGAGCACAGAAGACTTCTACTCTTCTCAACAAGGAAGAAATTTGGATTGAATTTTTTTGTTGTTAAAATTTCAAGTTGTCTATCTCTTGTATATTACCAATTTTTCTACTTAGTTTTTCATTTCTTCACTTCCCTTTATTTCCTCACTTTTCCTGGTCTCATGTTTACTAACCTCCTGCTTACATTATTTTCAACCTTTCAGAATCATTAAGGAATAATCCAGAAACAATATGTTGTAAAATATAGAAAAATGCATACATTTCTAGACTTATATGTCTTTCCAAAACTGAACCAAGATGATATAAACCACTTAAGCTTATATCTGTAATGAGTACTGAAACTTAAACAGTAATAAAATAACTCTGAACAAAGAAAAGCCCTTGACCACATGGATTCATAGCTGAACTCTACCAGACCTTTAAAGAAAAACAAAATAAAACACCAATCTTCCTCAAATTTCTCCATTAAATAGAAAGTGAAGGACCATTATGAAACTCATTCTATGAATCCATCATTTCCCTGCTGAAGAAATCAGGTGAGTACACACACATACACACATATACACAAAGAAAAGAAAACAAAACAAAATAGATGTAGAAAGAGCCTTTGACAAAAGACAACATCTTTTCATGATAAAAAGCCCTTAAGAAACTAAGAATAGAAGGCATATACCTCAACAAAATAAAGGCTATATATGCACAACCCTTGAACAACATTGTACTACATTAAGAAAATCTAAAAGCATTTCCTCTGAAATGAGAAATAAGAAAACTATGCCCATTTTCTTCATTATCATTCAAGATAGGGCTTGAATTCTTAGCTACAGCAATAAGACAAGAGAAAGAAATGAAAAGAATACAAATAGGAAAAGAAGTCGTAACTTCCTATTTGCAGATTATATTATCCTATATTTAAATGTCCCTAAAGATTCCACTAAAATAACTCTTAGAGATGATAAACACTTTTAGCAAAGTCTAAGATATAAAACCAGCATGCAAAAATCAGTAGCTATCTATATAACAATACTGAACAGGCAAAAAGAGACAGAGGTATCACATTACCTGAGTTTACATTATATTAATGATTCATAATTACAAAAACAGCATGTTACTGCAACAAAACAGACATGTAAACCAATGAAATAGTATAGAATACCCAGAAAAAAGCCATCTGACTTTTGAAAAACATGCTGAAAACATAAATTGGAAGAAAGACAACCACTTCAACAAATGTTGGGAAAACTAGACATTCACATTTAGAAAAATGAAACTATTTCTCACCCTGTACAAAAGTATATTCAAAATGGATCAAACCTGTATGTAAGATCGAATCTCATAAACTTCTATAGGAAACTATAGAAAAAATACTTGAAGATATAAGCATAGTCAATATTTTTTATGAATAGGACTCTAATAGCTTGATAAATAAGAGCAAGAATTGTCTAATGAGATTGCATTAAATTAACAAGCTTCAGTACATCAGAAGAGTAATGAGAAGATTGAATAGACAGATTACAGAATTGGAGAAAATCTTTGCTAGCTCTTAATAGTACAAGGAATTGATATCCAGAATGTACAAAGAGCTCAAAATATTAAACACCAAAAGAACAAATAATACAGTTAACAAAGGGGAAAATGAAGTGAACAGTTCTCAAAAGGTGAAGCACAAATGACTAATAAGTACAGGAAGAAATTTTCAACATTTTTAACCATCAAGGAAAGTCAAATCAAAACATTTTGATTCCATCTTTCCCCAATTAGAATGGCTATCATCAAGAAAACAAACAACAAATTCTGGCAAGGATGCAGGGGTGGAAAGAACCATTTTTGCTGGTAGGAATGTAAATTATTGCAGTCACTATGGAGGTTCCTAAAAAGAAACCTAGAAATAGAACTATCATATGATCCTGCTATAGCACTCCTAAGCGTATATATGAAGGAATGCAAGTTAGCATATAATAAAGATACATGCACATTCATGTTTATTGAAACAGTATTCATAAGAGCAAAGCTACAGAGTCAGCTTAAGTGTGAATCAACCAATTAATTGTTAAATTATGCTATAGATACACAATGAAACATTGTTTATCTGTAAGGAACATCAAAACATTATCATTTGCAGGAAAATGGAGGGAACTGAAAATCATCATGTTAAGCAAAAATAAGCCAAGTTCATGAAGACAAATATGATATGTTTTCTCTCATATGTGGAATGTAGACATAAAACTGAAAAAAATGACATGAATTTTAAAAGAAAACAGTATTGAGTTAGTGATCCAGCAGGCGAGTGAAAGCAGAGAATATTTTGGGGTGAATCTAATTGAAGTACATTAGTTGCATTTATGGAGCTATCACAATGTGACTCTTTTTTCCAATTAGTATATGTTAAAAAAGAAAGAAAAAATAAAACAAATAGACTCTGAAACCAGGATACTCATAACTCCTACAATTTAATATTACTTAAATTTGGAGGCACAATCTCACATGTTCCCAAACTATAAGGCACAAAAGAAAGAATGTCAATATGAGCAATAATCAACAAAAATGATCAATAGCATATTGGAAAATATCTTGTTAGTTTTTACATTACATAAAATGTCATCAAAAAGATTTTAAATGTTTTGCAAATAAAGAAAACTGAAGACAATATAGTAAGTTTGTAAGAAAAACTATGAAGTGGTAACAATAGAATTTAAATCAACATTGTTGAAAGTAAAACTCAGCACATGTTGTTTCAGTTCAGAAATATAGAGTGAAGGAGAATCACTCTAAAGAAGATGGATTAAGTGCAAATTAATGACTATTATCTTGTCTGAGAATAGAGGTCTCAGACCCACCCAACATCTAGAGTAAGGCAAATTCTTTAATGAAGAAACAAGACTTTCAGACTTGTGCTCCAGTAACCACTCCAGAATTTTGCAGGACAAATTGGAAGATTTACTGAGAAAGTTTCTCTGGATATTGGTTTATGGATAGAAACAGTGGCTACTACCAAAGCTACTTGAAATTCCCTATCTCCTGTCTCTTCTGTGGAATAACAACATTAATACACAGGGGAAAATGTAACCAAAACTAGTCTGTGGATACTGGAAAATTTCCTGTGAAGTCAAGGGAATAGGACAGAAAAAAATAGCTCTACCCACAGGAGAAAGTTGAAAAATATATACTGACTATGGGCCAGGAACCACTCTCAAATAAAACCAGGAAAAAAGCAAGAAAAAGATGAAGGAAGGAAGTTCTGTTTCATTTTTCTTATCATATATTCATTGTACAGGGGGATTCATTATGCCAATTCCCTATAATAGCCTTACCTTGTATATTGGTTAGATCACCCCCACCATCTCCCCCCAACAAACCCCTCCCCATCCTACTTAAGGCTATTTTAGGAGGTTCCATCATTCTCCTTTATCCCCCTGTCCCCATTCCTGAAATTGTTTCAACAGGTCTCATTGTTCCATTTACATATATGTGTAGAAAGTATTTGCACTATATTCACCCTCCTGCATTCTTTCCCCACATCCTCACCCCTCCCACTGGTACTAACCACCCCCCCAGACAGGAACTGTTCCACCCTTCTGTTCTCCAATTTTGTAAAAGAAAAACAATGACATTTTTGCTTGTTTAAGATAGCTATACAGGGAGTTACCTTGTGACATTTCCTTGTATATGTGTATTATAACCTACGTTGTTTCATAACCTCTTATGGTGATTTCAACAGGTTTTAAAAATTCTATATTCATCCTTGTATAGAGAGTACATCAATCATATTCACCTTCTATGTTGAAAAAAGAATGTTCTTGTACTAATATCTTGATTTTTGATCTTGAAAAAACCATACTACTGATTATAAATAAGAGAATATTCATTATAAATTTTTATAGAAATACACCCTGATACAAATTGAATCACCAAGAATACTAGGTATAACACACTGAACTTTAAGAAATAAAACACTTAAATAGAAATCCTTTATAAGAAACAATATATACAATGTTTTAAATCTAACACTGAACACTACAAAATTTTGAAAAATATTTTCAACAATTGGAGAGAAGCATAATTGAAACATATGGTTGTGGTACTTTTTATACATGTGTGAATATGGAACATTGAAACCTGAGAAGAGGGAGAGTAATGGAGAGGATGAATCAAACTGGGGTATAATATATGTATATATGGAAACATCACAACAACCCCCCACGTATTACTATCATATACTAATAAAAACATTTTAAAGTAAAAAAATGCATATTATTCAAACACAAAGGCAAAAAGCCCATCTCCAGATATACACAAATGAAAAACAATCACCTAAGACTACTTGGAAAAAAATTATGTGAAGAACTAATTCGGATTATAACACATATATACATGGAAATGTCACAATGAAACACTCTTCCTTTATAGCTATCTTAAACAAAAAAAAATGTTATTTTAGAGAACAGGAAGGCAAAGAAGATCCTGAATGAAGAGGGGTTGATGCAGTGGGAGGGAGGAAGATGTAGGGAAAAGGAGTCAGAGAGTGAATATGGTGGATATATTCTATACTCCTGTATGTAAATGGAAAAATGAGATCTACTGAAACAATTTCAGGGATGGGTGGAGGGAGATAAAGGATAATGATGGAGGGGATGAATTCAACTATGCCATATTGTGAAAACCATTGTAAATGTCACACAGTGTACACCCAGTACAACCATGATAAAAATAAAGTATAAAAATGAACTTTAGTACTAAAATAAATAGAAACCCAGAAATATAAAGTGTGCAATAATAATGATGAACAAAGGAATTAGTTATGTTTAGAACAATTTTAATTATTATTTAATTAGATGTTTCAGCTTGATATATGTTTTAATATGTTTTACCTAAACATACTTACTTGGACTTCAGAATCATGTCAAATATGGTTGTGAAAATTATCAACCAAATATAGGTCTTCAGACACTTAAAGAAAACGAAAAGAAGCTGTAATTTATAATAGAATTTCTCCCACATAAGGATGGAAAGCCTAGGTTCTTTTTTTTATTGTAGAGGATGCTTTAATGTGATATTTATTCTAGATAAACTTATCCATTCATAAATAACATACAAGCAAGAAGGAAAGGAAATCACAAGTGTACAGCTTAAAAATCTTCTTAATATAAACACATCAGTTCAGGACTTAGGACATCCCCAGCATCATGGAAACTTCTTGAAAACTCTCCTCCCTGTTACTCCTTCATTTCCAAATCAACTACTATCCAGTATCTCATTTTAAAAAATACTAGATTTCACTTTTTTTCCAAGTACAACTGCTGCTTTTGATTACTATTGTGAGAAGTACTTCATACTTAACTACCTCCCTATATTGAAAGTATAATGCATTTTATACTTATTCTTGATATACACCATGATTTAGAGCAAAGACATTAATCATAAATAGAAAAAAATGCTTTAACATATCAATTTCAATATATATTTTCACAGAACATCAAAACACTCTTTTTTATTCAGGACAAATTTAAAGTATGAAATTAGAAAGCACAATTTTATTGTTAATTTATTAGAATGAAAGAATGATTAAAACAGTTTGGGCATGTGATAAACATAAGGTACTGGAAAAATGAACTAGGAAATGGCCTGAAGATAATTACCTAGATAATTTTTAGAGATACCTACAGATATAAAGAGGTAAAATTGATTTGACAAAAAGTTAAGGCATAAAAAAAGTGATTGTTGCTTTAAGTAACATTTTCTTTTCTTTTTTATATTTTATTCTAATATCTCTCTTGTGATTTTAGGATGATTTGGGATGATTTGGATATGGGGTAGAGGTATAGAGGAAAAACAGAGAATAAGCCAAAGCTACTGCATGCAGAATTTGTTCTAATTTAAAATTATAGAATGCCTTGGAAAAATTGAGGTATAAATCAATATAGTTTTTAGTGCACTTGGGGAGGAAGATTGCCCAATTTCCCTGAGCTGTATTTTAAATATATTTTGTTTCATAGAATTATGCATGGAAAGTATGTTGAATGAGTAGGGATTAGTTAACAGCAGAAACAAACTTCAAATTAAGTTTCATATCTACCTTTTTGGTTCATGAGCTAGTCTTATTATGCCTTCCCCCCAAAGGTTGTAGTCTTAATGTTGACTTCTTTGAACTTTAATGCTGATGAAGGGACTATCGACTGATTTGATTGCTTTTCAATTGCTGTCTGAGATTCACTACACAAAACTAATTGCAAAGTATCCTTCAGAAAGTCCCCCAAGGAAGAAATTATATATTATTTCATGTCTAAATAGAGAATAGTCTTTGCTGTACTTACCCTCAAGGTAAATTTTAGAAAGAGAATCACAGGGCTGAAGGAGTGGCTCAAGTGGTACAGTGCCTGCCTAGCAAGTGTGAGGCCCTGAGTTCAAACTCCAGTGCCACAAAAAAAAAAAAAGAAGAAGAAAGAAAGAATCACAGATATCAGCTAGTTCCCTGATGTACTTTTTTTTTTAAATTTTGGAGGGCTAATAAATTTCTGGAATTTTGAATTATACTGCACAAATAATAAAGTCTTGCATCATACTTTCATGGTATGACTAATTATTTTTGGTTTTTCAGAACATTTTAATTTTAGAACTCTATGTGCTGTATCATAGGACTTCTTGAGTTTTGGGCAAACTGGAATAGTTGGTCATATTATACTGTGGCCAAAATGGAGAGATATGGGCTCAATGGAGGCATAGATGTATAGATTCATGATTGGTGAGTAACATAGATGATTGTCAATCTGGAAGAATACTTTAATATCATGTGCTTTGGGTTGAAGGTGCCTTACCAAAACTTATGTTGAAAGTAATTGGTCACTGTGTTGGTGTTGGGAGATGGGTATTTGAAGAAGCAAATAGGTCATGGCGGTTTCATCCTCACAGGCAAATTAATGTTGTATTGTTAGAGTAGGTTAGTTATCACAGGAGTGGGTTGCTATAAAAGCGAGTCTGGAGTTTTTGGTTGACACTTTCTCTCACTCACGTACTCTCATGCTATGTCATAATCTCCTACAGGTTAGGATGAAGCAAGAAGGGCCTAACCAAAAGATGATCATACAATGATTTTGGATTACCCAGCCTCCAGATTTGTGAGAAATAAATTTTTGTTGTTTATAATTTTTAGGTATTCTTTTATAGCAGCACAGCAAGAAATAAGGTAGAATACTGCACTACATTAACTTTTTATCAGTTCTTTGCAGACAGATACTGTACACATGTTGATGAGTGATATATACAGTATATGTACTGATAGGAGAATAAGATGTAGCTAAAAATAATAAGATAAATGTTGCATCAAGGTTCTAAAAAGACAGTGTCACCCCCACCCCATTATTGGTAATTTGTAATAAAATTTCAGGATTCAAATTTAAAAGAAAAGAATGTTTTCCAATTAGATTTATAATAAATATGTTTGAGCATTTACATTGAGAAATGTTCTGACTTGTGTAGTGAATCAGTGGAGTCTTTTCCTAAATTTATATTAGCCACTGGCATGTCTGAGAGCCTTTATAAAGAAAGAAAGAAAGTCTGTGTAACAAGCTTAAGTCAGTTACAAACCTGAGTTCTCAGGACTGAGAGAAGAATAATGTCATTGAATTTGTTTTCTATCTAGTGTCACATTGGCCTAAATTCTTTAATTTAAGTAATGTGAGAGGTGAGATTCCAAGTAAAAATTTGAAAGAAAATTATCTCACTAATCCCAGCTCTGCTGGTTCATGCCTCTGATCCTAGCTACTTGGGAAGTTGAGATTGATTGATTTGCCAGCTCGGTGAATACTTTAAGACAACCCATCTCCAAAATAACCAAATCAAATTGGACTGGATGTTAGCTAAAGTGGTACAGGGTCTGCTTTGTAAGCACAAAGACATGAGTTCAAAGCCCAGTCCTACTAGAAAAGAAATTATCTCACTAAAGCACACTGTGAAAACGAAATTGCAATATGGTATCTGTCAGGGCAAATACAGCCTGCAGGTACACTTTGTTTGGCCCATATATGTTTGTACAACTTGATTAAGTGAATATAAAGGAACTTGTATTTGATGTAAGAGTTTTGTATCTTGATCATGATGATAGTTAACAAGACTCTACATATGTGAGAAAATTACATTGAACTACACACTTAAACACACACACACATGAATGTGTGTACAACTGGTAAAATATAAATAAGTTTTGTGGATTTTACCATTGCCAATAACCAGGTTTTAAATATTATATTATGGTATTGTATGACTTTACCATTCAGGAAAATGTCACATTTTTTCATAACTGTGTATGGCTATAATTATTTCAATTATTTTTTACTTTTAAAAATTTTTATTATGATATATTTGTTGTACAGGGGGGATTCATTGGGGCAATTCCAAATAAGCTTATATTTTACATTGGTTTGATCACTCCCACCATCTTCTCCCTTGACCCCTTCCTTGCCACACATAAAGCAATTTCAAGAGGTTTCATCGCTCTATTTTGTGTAGATATATAATGTCCATCAACACTCACATTAATTTTCTTCATTCACCTTTTCCCCTCCCACATTGTATCTATTTTACCATCTTGTCTTTCATTATTAATTTCCAAGTCAATGTTCAAAGGGATTTCCCAATATATCCCAGCTGAGTATATTTTATTTTGGTCCATGTAACTCCTTCCGTTACCCCTTCCCTCCCACCCCAGATTTTTAACAGCTTTCAATGCAAATCCTTATATCTTCTACCTTCACAGATTTTATGTATTACAAATTGTTGTTGCTCTGTCATTCCTTTTCCTTTCCCACCTTCCCTGAATTCCATAGAGTAGTTCCATTAATAGGAACATGTCCTACCTATATATTTGTATATGATCACAATTATTTTTTGTACATGTTTATTTTTTGGATCTATCTTCTACATATGAGAGAAAACGTGACCTTTTCTTTCTGAACCTGACTTCACTTAACATGATGTCTTCCAATTACATCCATTTATCTTCAAACCACATGGTGTCATTCTTCCTTATGGCACAGTAAAACTCCATTGTATATATGTACCACATTTCTTGATCCATTTATCAGTTGTAGGGTTGTTTTCATAGTTTGGCTATTGTGAATAGTGCTCTAAGGGCCAAATACCACTTGTTCTCACTTATTCATCGAACAAGATCTACAATGATGATGACTCTGATGATGATAATGATGATGATAACGGAACATGAATGTATATGGGGGACTTTCTGGGAGGGTCTCTGGATGGGGGGAGGGGGAAAGGAAAGGATACTGCAGGGTGAAGAGGATCCAGGTATGCTACATATATATGAAGATAGCACTATGAAACTCATCAATGTTTGAAAAGGGGGAGTGGATGAGGGGAATGGAAATACAATGGAGGGGATAAACATGTTCAAGATATGCTATATGCATGAATGGAATTATCACAGTGAAATCCCATTTTGTTATTAATGTATGCTAATTCAAAAATAAAATAAAAAAGATTAGAAAAAAACTAACAAAAATAAAAAAGACTGGGAGCATGGGTCAAGTGGTAGAGCTCCTGTCTAGCAAGGGCAAAGGTCAGAGTTCAAACCTCAGTACAACAACAAAAACAAAATGACATGAATGTAAAGGGGAGACATTGGGGGTGGGCCCATAGAAGAGGAGAGGGTGAAAAGGGGAGGGTTAAAAGGGGAGCCTGATGGGTTAGTGACTATGATGCAAGTATATTGTATACTTGTATAAAAATAGAACAATGAAACTATTAAAAATGGTCCAGAAAAGTGGGGGAGGGAGGATAAGAAAGAGTAATAGAGGGGTTGAATATGATCAAAGTACATTAATGCATATATGGAAATATTACAATGAAACCCCTTTGTATAATTAATATATGCTAATGAAAAATAAAATAATTGAAAAAATACAAAAAGAAGGGGGCTGATAAAAATGTGTAAAATACATAGTGTCTAAGAACATGATGAATGTTAAGTGAAAGGAGTTAGGGAGTATTGGGGGCATGGTAAAGAAACTTACAAGTTTAATTTTATGTAGATTTTCTCAGTATGTTGATTGGGATACATGTTATATATCCAGGCAATATTTGTGTAAAAAATAAAGGTGAGAAAATGAGACATTACAATGTCTAGGGAAAACACATTCCAGATACATGGAGCACAATTACCCTGATGGTCTATCATCTTATAGGTACAGTAATGAAGCTCTATAAAAGTGATATGAGAGCAAGTAGTAGAAAATGAAGTCAGAGGAAATGGAAGTACATTTGTGAAGTTAACTGTGTCTGGTCTAATTTCAATAGCATACAAAAATTAATCATAGCCATGTATTATTTTGTCAAATCAGTTACCCTTTCAAAAGAACCAGGGAGAAAGCCTTAGTTTATAATCTCATTTAACCCAAAAGTTACAGAAGGCCAAATGCCCAGTATGAAGTTACCCTCTTCAGTTACATTCCATTAAGTTATTTTCAGATCTATTATTTTTAGTTTCTTGTATATGTAACTAGTAACCAGCTTCTTCATCTACTCCATCAAATTGAGTCCACCAATTTGAGCTAAGATAAACTGTTTCCTTGTAAAGATTTTATTGCATGTATAATTCCACATTATTTAAATAGAATGCATTAGGGTGAAATTTACAGAAAGATAGACTTGTGTTTACCATTCAGATTAAAAAAAAATAAAAGTATCTGCATTTGCAGATGACTAAATCTTGTATATGGAAAATTTTAAGGATGCACCATTTATGAATTTATAATTCATAAATAAGTTGAAAACATTTGCAGGGAACAGGATCAATGTACAAAAGTCAACTCTATTTTTATACAGCCCAAAGAGCAATCCAGAAATAAAACAAAGTAAAAACAATTATATTCAGAAGAACATTGAAAGAACAAAATACTTATGACTATTTTACTTGTACCAATAGAAGTACAAAACATGGACCCTGGAAACTCAAAAACAGTATTTAAAGAAATTAACAAATTAATGGAAGGGGTGACATTTAATGCTCATGGATTAAAAACTAACATTAAGAGGGTAATACTCCTTTCAATTGACATGAAGAAGCAACACAATCCTTATTATCATACAAAATAGCTTCAAACGCACTATAGAACAAAATGTAAAATAAACTCTGAGAAGAAAGTTAAAAGTTCATGAAGATTTGTTCCTGTTTTCTTCTAAGAGTTTTAGTGTTATCCCTTACACTAAATCCATGATTTGGAATAATTTTTGAGTATTATGTGAGGTAATAGTCCAAGTTCATACTTTTACGTAGGCAAAGCTGGGCATAATAGTAGCGTTTATAAAAGCTATTTCTTTTGCTATCGAATTTTCTTGGCATCCTTGACAAAAGTTAATCAATCATAAATGTGAGAGTTTATTCCTAGATTCTATTTTATTCCATTGATCTCTTTGTCCTTGTGTGATTGTCATACTACAGCATTTCAATAAATTCCATTTGGGAAGTATTTTTTCCTCCAACTTTGGTCTTCATTTTCAAGATTATTTTGTTTTTCTGTGTCTCTTGCATTTCCATATGAATTTTAGGATCAACTTGACAATTTCATCATCTATCAAGCTTGTATTTGGGAGGATATTGTGTTGAATCTGTGTAACAATTTGGGGAAAATTATAATTTTAACAGTACTATGTATTACAATTAGTAAAGATTGGATAATTTCCATTTATTTGTTTCCTTTAATTTATTCCTATAGTTATTTAAAATCTTTAGTGTTGAATTAATTTATAATATTTTTAGTCTATTGTAACTATGGTTATTTTCTTAATTTCCTATTATTATTAATATAAATAATTGATTTTTGTATGTTGATTTGTTCTTATTAATTATAAAAGTATTTAATGGATTCTTTATTATGTTTATGCTCAATATAAGTACCATTTGGCAACATGGATAGTTTTACTTTTTCATTTCTAGTACAGGTGACTCTTATGTACTTTCTGTGGACAAATTTCCTGGATAGATACTCAGTACAGTGCACTAGAGGTGACAAGAGCCAACACACTGGTATTATTCCTGATTATGGGAAACGTTTTCAATCTTTCAGCACTAAATATGCTCTTAGTTGTAAATTTTTCATAATTATCCAATATCAGGTAAAGAAATTTCCCTTTATTCCTAGTGTGTGTTTGTGTGTGTGTGTGTGTTTATCATGAAAGAGTTAGATATTTTGTCAAATTTATTTTATGAGCATTGAAATTATGTGAGTTATGCACTTTGTCTCATTAGTAAGGCATATTATATTGACTAATTATTTTTGTTGAACCAACTTTGCATTACTGGAATAAGTCTCACAGTGATTTGGTTATGGCATGTAATCCTGTTTTTATTCTGCTGAATTTAATTTGCTAGTATTTTATTGAGAAATTTGAGTCTAAATTTGTATGATATACTGGTCTATGTTAGGGTGAAGAAAAAGAAGCTACCTTAGGATTGGGCCCCCCACCCTTGAAGGCAGCTTACTGACACCCCACCACCCACTGAAAAGACCAGATCTAGCCTCAAGGAAATGACAAGCCACCACCTCACTAGGGGGTCTAGAGCTGAGCAACTTGTCTACCTAGTTACCACTTATCTCCTCTAGCTTGCCCTAGTGATGGTTGAAGACCTTTCCCACCCAGCGGGGTTTCACTTCCAGACCATTCCCCTATATCTACTCCAAGTCTATAAGTGGCTTTGAGCTCCAGCTCTCTTGCTGAGGTCCCCTCCACAGGGATCCTTCCTGAACAATAAACCCTGTGCTGGACTTTGAGCCATTTCTCTGCCTCTTCCATGCCTCTTTTATCCTAACAGATGGTACCAAAACCTGGGATGGGGATGTAGGTTTGACTCCAGCTCTCTACTGTTATGACCTGGAAAGAAGTCAACAACAGCAGGTCTTCCCAGGTTCACTCTTGGGCCCTGAGCAGAGTCTGGAGTCTACCTCCCATGTCCCTGCTTTCTTTTCCACCTTTTTCTACTGCTCTTCCACTCTTTCCTTTCTTTGACAGCTTCACCAGAGACCATTTTCCATTGGTGGATTTCCACCCAACACCAACTTTCAAATTTTGGTGAGTTTTCCCTTTCATCCTGGTTTCTCTCTGTGTCCTACTGTGGACATCCTACTGTGGACCAAGGAAGCCCCAGCCGGGCAAGAGACTCCCTCCATCCACCAGCTAGGTGCATTCACCTGCTATTTTCTGGGGACACCAGAAAAATATGCAGGTGCATGCACATGTAGGCTATCATTTGCCAGTGGGGATGCTCCTACCTTCTCATACATCTGTCCTACCAGGTAGGGCCACTGTGGGGATTACTTACCACCTCTCAATCTCAGTCCAGGTCCCATGGGAATCATCTCAGTTTTGGACCTTATGTTCCACTAAATTGTCTCAATTTTGTACCTTTGGTCCTACTGGAACTGTCTTGATTTTGGGCCCTTAATTTCAATCTAGGTCCCACAGGAATTGTCTCAGTTTTGGACCTTAGGTCCCACTGGAATTGTCCCACTGGAGCCATCTTGATTTCAGACCCTCAATTTCCAATTCACAAAATGGGCCAAAAGTCAGTCGAAGCCTCCAAAGGACAGTCCATTGGCATGTCTCCTCCAAAATCTTCACACTCTGGGGTTCAGAAAGACCATTAAACCCAAACAGTTAATTTTTTATTGTAACATGATTTGGCCCCAATATAAATTAGATAATGATAACTGTTTGTAAAAAGAGGGCACTTTTGATTTCCAAATTCAGTGTGAAAATTTTCTTCAATGCTATGGCAGATGGTCTGAGTATCCATACTTCCAGGCTTTCACTTATCTCTGCTCAAAACCTTCTCTCTGTCAGTCTTGTAATTCCTTCCAGACCCTCCTTCTAAATAAAAAACCCTCCAAAAACTGTGTCTTTGCTTACCCTTCAAAGCTTCATCACCATCAAAAATCTCCTCCTCTGAATTCAACCCAACTCTGTGTCATCCTTTCCTTTTTTCTTATGTCACAGGTATAGTGTATAAGTTTGAAACTCTTTTCTCTAAATCTGCCTCAGCCATGATGGAGGTTACTTTCACCCCTTCTACTCCATAGCCAGCTCTTGTCTCCTCTCCTGGACTGGCCATCCAGGAGAGGACAACAGAGGCAGAAAAGGACAAGGAAAAAGGGAAAGAAAATTCTGTTCAAGTCACATTGTCAGTTCTCTCAGCATCCTGAGTGACTCACAAGTTCCCAGGATTACAAACATAAAATCAATTGGAAAGCTAAATATGTGGCTAATGTTTGGAGCTTTTCTGTTCTGACCTCCAGGTTTTCCATCTAAACTAAGCCTCTAAGTCTGCCTAAACACTCTACTAACAGTTTTCCCCTTTTAAGTCTTGCTTTTGAGGTAGGCCATTTTCCCATTGCAGACATGTCAAGACTGGGAGGGGAATCAGGTCGTATCCAGGTCACTGCAGGCAGTGACACTGGGCTGACCTGTTCAGTTTCCTGGCCAAAGAACCATGCAGTCAGGGTTATGGACCCACACCCTTGGCTTCATGTGCACACAGACTAGAGTGACCAAAGACAGAATTTCAATTGTCTGTCTAAAAATGTCCCATGTATTTAAAATTAAAATCTCAGTTTTCAAGGTTATGGCATCAGCTAAAGGGCAAATGGACAGACCTCCTGAGTTGTCCTAAAATTAACTCTTGAGGGGCTAATTTATCCTATCTTTTCCATGCTTACTATCACCAGTTTCAATGGAGATGTAATCCTTTTTACCACAACAGTCTGTCCTTTTCCTAGCCTGTATACAAGTTCTAATTTAAAAACAAATTTTTAGTATAAAATAAGAGGGTGGACTCATGCATAGATTCTCATGTGTATCCTGTATCCTTTGTCCAGATGAGGATATGGGGTACCATCAATACACCTAAGACTAGACTCCCTAAATTTTCTTTAAAGATTTGGCTAATAAAAATGTTACTGTAGCCCAAGGTAAACTATTATAAGAGATTATTAAAAACACCCTCCAGAGGTAAATCTAAAGCCTTCAATATATAAGACTGCACTTGGAATTAATGTAATTGTTTTGTGCACCATTGTGTGAATTTTGTGTATGCGTATTGCATGATTACCTGATTAGAGACAAAAATCTGATAGCTATGGCAAAAGTCTTATAAGAGACTGAGACTGACTCAATACACTTTCCTAGAACTGACTCTTGCTTCAGCTATCAAGCTGCCCAAAATGAGTCCTAAAAGAACAGAATGGGACACATCTCAATCTGCTCCTACAAGTTTATTTTATTTATTTTTTTGTTTTATTTTATTTTATTCATATGTGCATACAATGTTTGGGTCATTTCTCCCCCATTCCCCCCGCACCTTCCCTTCCCCCCCGACCTCCCTTACCCCACCTTACCTCTCGCTACCCAGCAGACACTATTCTTCCCTTATTTCTAATTTTGTTGAAGAGAGAGTGTAAGCAATAATAGGAAGGACCAAGGGTTTTTGCTAGTTGAGATAAGGATAGCTATACAGGGAGTTGACATGCATTGATTTCCTGTACATGTGTGTTACCTTCTAAGTTAATTCTTCTAGAACTAACCTTTTCTCTAGTTCCTGGTCCCCTTCTCCTATTGGCCTCAATTGCTTTAAAGTATCTGCCTTAGTTTCTCTGTGTTGATGCTCCTACAAATTTAAAAAATAACTGATCAATCTACTTGTGACCACTTAGTTAATTTTTACATGTTCTTAAGCCCTTGAATCTATGCATGCTTAAATTGACGTTTATGGCATTCATCATTTAAAACTTTTTTTTTTATGTTTGAATATCTTTAGGATGATCCTTATTATAGAGTTAATGTAAAGAAATGAAAGTCTTCTGTTCTCTTTTCTCCCCCACCTCTTCTGCTGCTACTTTTAAGACAAACCAGTTTTTTTCAAAGTTTTATGTCAATCAGGTTTAACTAAAATATAGGCATTATTTTATGGACAGTAACCTTGATCTATTTCATCCTGTGTAAGTAATTTACATTCAACTCTTTTATAATTAGATTTATTAACAAATGGTGTTTTTATAAGTTAGTTATTGTATAGAAAAACAGTTTAAGCTTGCCTTACTTCATAGGTCTATAAAGGATATAAGAAGTTATTAGGTATATTTTTGGGAAAAAGTTAAAAAAAGAAAGTGCTCTTAAATAAGAAAGGACTTTATAAAAAGTTTGTCCTAATGGAAGAGGGATAAGGACAAACTATCAAAAGGTTCAGAATATCACATAAAGGTCCTGAGTAGGTCTTAAAAGTATATAATAGATGTAACTTATAAAAGCTTAGGCATATGCTTAGGTTGACTGTAATCTAAGAGTTTCCAAAAAGACTTTCTAGGGTCATGTTAAATTAGAACCTGATTCTCTATGTCCATAAAATAACAAGGCTATCTTAATATTATTCTGAGTATGAGCTGTAAAATAAAACTATTGTAAGAAAAGATTTTATCAATATAATTACTCATGTTTTCTGTTGATCTTTTCAAACTTTTAAATACTTAGAAAACTAAACCTTAACTAAATCAGAGTTCATTTAAGTATCTATTCATGTAAAAGACTTAAATGACCACCTTATATCTGTGTGATAGAACAACTGTTGTTTTGGGTAATTCTGACACAAGTGATGTGCTATAGATTTGTGACTAAAAGTATGTAGCACTATATGCCTAGACTCTAACTAGATATTGTATAAACATTTGCAGAGTTAAGTGTGTCACTTTCATATATGTAAAATGAACAGCTAAGGCTCTCTTTTACCCAAAAGTGTTACGTTGAACTGACCAGTTAAAGCTGTCTTTTATCCAAAAGCATTACAACTAAACCTTTGACATAAAAAATGGTTAATGAAATTTTTGGCAGTTCTGCTGTTTGTAATCAGTAATATTCAGAAATAGCCTGCTGTTTGGGCAATCCTGCTATTTAAAATCTGGCATTTAACTATTCACAATAGCCAAGTTATGGAAACAGCCAAGATGCCCCACCACTGACGAATGGATTAAGAAAATGTGGTATTTATACACAATGGAATTTTATGCAGCCATGAAGAAGAATGAAATGTTATCATTCGCTGGTAAATGGATGGAATTGGAGAACATCATTCTGAGTGAGGTTAGCCTGGCCCAAATGACCAAAAATCGTACGTTCTCCCTCATATGTGGACAATAGATCAAGGGCAAACACAACAATGGGATTGGCCTATGAGCACATGATAAAAGCCAGAGCACACAAGGGAGGGGTGAGGATAGGTAAGACACCTAAAAAATTAGCTAGCATTTGTTGCACTTAATGCAGAGAAACTAAAGCAGATACCTTCAAAGCAACTGAGGCCAATAGGAAAAGGGGACCAGGAACTAGAGAAAAGGTTAGATCAAAAAGAATTAACCTAGACGGTAACACCCACGCACAGAAAATCAATGTGAGTCAATGCCCTGTATAGCTATCCTTATCTTAACCAGCAAAAACCCTTGTTCCTTCCTATTATTGCTTATACTCTCTCTACAACAAAATTAGAAATAAGGGCAAAATAGTTTCTGCTGGGTATTGAGGGTGTGGGAGGGAGAGGGAGGGGGCAGGGTAGGTGGTAAGGGAGGGGGTGGGGGCAGGGGGGAGAAATGACCCAAGCCTTGTATGCACATATGAATAATAAAAGAAAAATAAATAAATAAATAAATAAAATCTGGCATTTATTTGTCTTAGCCAAATAAGTGGTAGTGTATATATAAAATGTACTTGTGCATTAGGAAGACTATTTGGGATTTCAGACACTATCCCCCTAACTTGTAAGAGATCTAAAGTTTTGACTTTTGTCAGTGTTATACACCTATTATCTTGCTAGCCAAAAATTCTAAATTTTACTCCAAAGGAAAAGAAACTAAATTAATATGTATATCCAACATTTATGTAGCTGTGATGCTAATTGTTGGCTGATTTGTAATGTATTTTTATTCCCCAAATATATAAGCCTTCTAAAATGCAAACTTAGTAAAACTTTATCAAGAATGTATGTTGTGTCCATGTGCTCCTAATTGTAACAAGGAGCACTTAATGTTGCTGGCATAATGCTGTCAGTAATAATTATAACTAGGTATTCTGATAATTCCTAAACTATTTTTCAATATTTTAACCGTGGCTATTCTAAGTCTTGTCATTCACAGTCTGGGTCCTCCTCTGGAGCTTTTACAAACTACAAAAAATGACTCTAACAAATTTGCTTTTGTTGGCTTTTTGCAAAACTTTTAACTGTTGACTGTTGACATTTTTCAACATTTTTAAGTTGTGAGGATATCATCTATAGTCCATATAGAACTAAAAATGGATGCCAGGTAAACCCACTTCTTCTAAACTTCTTTTGTTGCCTATAATTTGGCCAAATGGGTCTTGGTTGGCACTGACTCCCACCTGACTTGCTTAATTTTTCCCCTCCAATGTCAAAAACATCCGGGAAAGCTATTCCAGCACTGAGGGACTTTATTAACCAGAATGGTTAATTGAGAAAGTCTTCAAAGGAGACTCTTCAGAGACAGTTTGGAGACAAGGAGGGGGGGAAGCTATCACAATCCAGATGGAGTCAACTGTGCCAGACCTCACAAAAGTCACTAAAGCCAATAAATTTTAAAGAAACGATCTTATGCAGGGCTACTAGACATCCAAGTCCTCGCAGTCACCTCTGACAGAAGGCAAACTCATAATTTAGGCCAAGGCCTTCATTTTAAGTAAAGACAAATTATTTTTGCCGGCCCCAAACTTATCATTTTAGTAGTCTATGCTCATGAATTTATTTTCTCTCATGCAGTGTATTTAAACTGGGAGTATTCTCACTTTTACTCTGTATTCTACTTGATAACGGTTTTTCTAGTTTTAGACTTAAATAACAAGTATTTTTGATTTAGCTGTCAGTTATCTGTCCCCTTCTCCTGTATTTACCACTGGCCAAAAAACCCTAATTCCCTAATTCTGTAAATACTTAAACTGCTTTTGTTGAAAAGCACTGACTTCCTACTTGGGCCCACAGATTAACTAAAAACAGGGAAAAACAGGGCATCTCTCCATTTTTTCTATTGTCCTTTGCTCTGAGCCATTCTCTCCTGCAGCCACCTTGGAATCAAGAAAGATCAGCAATGATTCATAACATCTTTATGACAAGGGACTAAAACTACCCCCAACAACAGACTCTGTTCAGAGTGGAATGTACTCCAGATAATAACTATGGAACCTCTCCCAAAACCAGAACTGAGATAATGACCAGCCCAGTCTCACCTGTGTCTGGGACTGTTTAAGTATACATATGTTTACCCCTGGCCCCCAGCTTTTTTGTCTACTTAAATCTATAGCCAATGTCTGTACCCCAAGATCCCTTGGTTTCTCTTCTCATGTTGATAACCATTGGCCCATGTGTACTTAACTGCATGTCTCACTTTATCTCCCAAAGGCTGCATTCCTTTATATAGGTCACCACTCAGAACCATATTGCTTCTACAGGAAAAATGCTGCTTTTATGTCAACTAGTCCAGGATCACACATTATGCCACTAAGAATCTTCAGGAATGTGCTGCCAATCTCCAACAACAAATGAAGGACAGCTGAGAACAGTGGTCTTTCTGCGCTAAATGGATGCCATGGGTCTTCCCTCTGATGGGACCCCTTATTTTTTTCCCTTGTGACCTTTTCTTCTTCAAACACTTTCTTGCTTTGTTTCTCATAGGCTCCAGGCTTTTGTCCAGGACACTATCTGCAAACAGATCAAATCAATTTTATTCCTCCACCAGGCCCACTACAGTTGCCTAAAGCATGAAGACCCTGCTGAGATCCCCTCCCCTTAAGAGACTCCGATGCTCCCATTCAGCAGGAAGCTGATAGAGGAACATCGGAGCCCCATTCCCTGAAGATATATATATATATATATATATATATAAAGACAGGAATGTTAGGGTGAATAAAAGAAGCCATTTTACAATTGGACCTCTCACCCTTGCAGGCAGTTTACTGACACCCAGCACCCACTGGAAGAATCAGATCTAGCCTCAAGGAAATGACAAGCCACCACCTTGCCAGGGGGTCTGGAGCTGAACAACTTATCTACCTAGTTACCACTTATCTCCTCTAGCTTCCCCTAGTGATGGTTGACTCTACTCTGTAAGAATTTTCCCACCCAGCAGGGTTTCCTCTCCAGAAGGAACCTATATCTACTCCAAGTCTGTAAGTGGCTGTGGGATCAAGCACCCTTGCTTGGATCCCCCTTTGCAGGGCTCCTTCCCAAACAGTAAACCCTGTGCTGGTGTTTGAGCCTTCCCTGTGCCTCTTTTATTCTGAGTCTAGTTTGCTGTCCTTATGATCTGCTTGGTTTGGGTATGAGGATATAAAGAAAACATAGAAGTTGAGAAGTGTTCACTCTTCTTCATTTTATCATTGTTGCAAGAATATTTGTAGTATTGATATTAATTTTTCTTTAAATATTTACTAGATTTAAAAATGTGAAACCATTAGGTTTTACTAGTTTATTAAATTTGTTTGAGTAGCTAATTTGATTTCATCATTTTAGTGTGTCTATTTACTTTTTCTACATCTGCTTTCAATTTGGAAAGTTGTTTCTTTTGGGGGAGATTTTTCTACTTTATTTGAATCATAAAAATTTTTGTAATGTAGTTGTCTACATCACACATTATTTGTGTTGTTAATTCACAAAATTCAGAAGTTATAGCCTCTTTTTCAATACTGATTTTAGTAATTTAGTAATTTTTGAGATTTTTAAATTTCTTCTATTGGTAAGTTTGCCTAAAATATGTCAATTTTGTAGACCTGTTTAAAGCACCAGCTCTTGCTCTGTTTTTGTTGTTGTTTTATCTGGCTATGTTTTTTTTTCCCTGTTATTCCCACTTTAATCCTTTCTTCCAGGTTTCTTTGGATTAATTTTGATTTTCTTTATATTTTCTTAAGGTGGAAGATTAGTAGACTATTTGATATCTTCATTTCTGTTTATAGTTAAAATTAACTTTTATGCAGCAATTTAACTGCAAAACATAAGATGTGAGTTACTCTGTTTTTATTTTAATTAACCTCAAAGTATTTTCTATTTTTATTTTGATCATTGGTTATTTAAATGATTTTTCTTTCTGCTTATTTGTGATTTTTGTCTAATATTCTTTTGTCAAAGTGCAATTTAGTTCCATTGTGATTGTGGAACAAATTACTTTCATTCCAAATACTTTATTTTATTTTTTAATTTTTTATTATTCATTTATTCACATATGCCTATAATGTTTGGGTCATTTCTCCCCCCTGCCCCCATCCCTACCCTCTCCCTCCCTCCTCCTCAGTTCCAGGAAGGTCCTCTTCTGCCTTTATCAGTAGTTTTGTTGAAGAAGAGACAAGCCTAATAAGGAAGACAAAGTGTTTTTGCTAGTTGAGTTGAGGATAGCTATACAGAAATATTCCTAGCATTGCTTTCGTGTACGTGTTATGACCCATGTTGATTTATCTCTAACTGATCTTTACCCTAGTTACTGATCCCCTTCTCATGATAACCTCTGTTGCTTTAAGGTTTCTGTATTAGTTCCTCTGGAGTGGGGAAATCAAACGTTTTCATGTTTTGGGTTTTGTACCTATTTCTATATCACCCATATGTGCCTTCACCTTGTCGTGTGGTCCCAGTCCAACCACATTGCTGTATTTGCCCTAGGTCTAAAGTCCACATATGAGGGAGAACATACAATTTTTGGTCTTCAGCCTGGCTGACCTTGCTCAGAATGATGTTCTCCAGTTCCATCCTTTTACCTGCAAATGATAAGATTTCATTTTTCTTCATGGCAGAGTAAAATTCCATTGTGTACAAGTACCACATTTTCTTGATCCAATCATCAATAGTGGGAAATCTTGCTTGTTTCCTTAACTTGGCTATTGTGAATAGTGCTGCAATAAACATGGGTGTTCAGGTGCCTCTGGAGTAACATGAGTCACATTCATTTGGATATATCCCCAGGACTGGGATTGCTGGATCATATGGCAGATCTATGTTTTTAAGAAGTCTCCAAATTTTTTCCAGAGTGGTTGTACCAGCTTGCATTCCCACCAGCAGTGGATTGGAGTTTCTTTTCCTCCACATCCTTGCCAACACATGTTGTTGGTGGTGTTTTTGATGATGGCTATTCTAACAGGGGTGAGGTGGAATCTTAGAGTGGTTTTGATTTGCATTTCCTTTATGGCTAGAGATGGTGAGAATTTTTTTCATGTGCTCTTTTGCCATTTGAATTTCTTCTTTTGAGAAAGTTCTATTAAGTTCAGTTGCCCATTTCTTAATTGATTCATTGATTTTAGGAGAGTTTAGTTTCTTAAGTTCCTTGTATATTCTGGTTATCAGTCCCTTGTCTGATGTATAGCTTGTGAATATTTTCTCCCACTCTGTGAGTGGTCTCTTCCATTTAGAGACAATTTCTTTTGTTGTGCAGAAGCTTTTTAATTTTATGAAATCCCATTTGTCCATCCTTTCTCTTAGTTGCTGGTGCTGGGGTTGTATTGAGGAAGTTCTTGCCTATACCTATTAGTTTCAGAGTGTTTCCTGCTCCTTCCCGTACTAACTTCAGAGTTTCAGGTCTGATATTTAGGGCCTTGATCCACTTTGCATTGATACTAGTACAGGTTGATAGACATGGATCTAGTTCCAGTTTCTTGCAGATGGTAACCACTTTTCCCAGCAACATTTGTTGAAGAGGCTGTCTTTTCTCCATCATATATTTTTGGCAGCTTTGTCAAAAAGGAGGTGGGTATAGTTGTGTGGACTCATATCTGGATCTTCTGTTCTGTTCCTCTAGTCTTCATGTCTGTTTTTATGCCAGTACCATGATGTTTTATTGCTAGTGCATTATAATATAGTTTGAAGTCAGGTATTGTGATACCTCCAACATTGCTTTTTTGCTGAATATTGTCTTGGCTATTCATAGTCTCTTGTGTTTCCAAATGAACTTTAGAGTAGATTTTTCAATCTACTCTAAGTCATTGGGATTTTGATGGCAATTGCATTAAACATGTAGATTGCTTTCAGTGGTATAGCCATTTTTACTATGTTGATTCTACCGATCCATGAGCATGGGAGATATTTCCATCTTCTGCAGTCTTCCTCAATCTCTTTCTTCAGGACTTTTAAATCTCCTTGTAGAGTTCATTCACATCTTTTTAAAATTTACTCCTAGATATTTGATTTTTTTTGAGGCTATTGTGAATGGAATTGTTTCCATATATTCCTTCTCAGTTTGTTCATTGTTGGTGTATAGAAAAGCTAATGATTTTTGTAGGTTGATTTTGTATCCTGCCACCTTACTGTAGCTGTTTATTGTGCCTAAGAGTTTTTGGGTAGAGTTTTTTGGGTCTTTTTGTATAGGGTCGTATCATCTGCAAATAAGGATATTTTGACAGTTACTTTATCTATTTGTATTCCTTCATTTCTTCTTCTTGCCTAATTGCTCTGGCTAGAAATTCCAGTACTATATTGAATAGGAGTGGGGATAGTAGGCACCCTTGTCTCATCCCTGATTTTAGGGGAATGGTTTCAGTTTTTCACCATTAAGTATGATGTTGACTGTAGGTTTGTCATAAATAGTCTTTACAATGTTGAGGTACATTCCTTCTATTCCTAGTTTTCTTAGAGCTTTTATCATGAAGTCTTGTTGGATCTTGTTGAAGGCTTTTTCTGCATCTATTGAGATGATCAAGTGGTTTTTGTCTTTGCTTCTATTGATGTACTGTATTACATTTATAGATTTGCTTATGTTGACCCATCCCTGCATCCCTGGGATAAAGCCGACTTGGTGTATGATCTTTCTGATGTGTTGTTGGATTCTGTTTGCCATTGTTTTATTAAGGATTTTTGCATTGATATTCATTAAGGAAATCAGCCTATAATTCTCCTTTTTGGAAGTGTCTTTGTCTTGTTTTGGGATGAGAGTAATATTGGCTTCATAGAATGAGTTAGGCAGTGTTCCTTCCCTTTCTATTTTGTGGAACAGTTTAAGGAGGGTTGGTATTAGTTCTTCTTTAAACATCTGATAGAATTTAGCAGTGAATCCATCAGGTCCTGGACTTTTCTTTTTTGGGAGACTCTTGATTACTGCTTCACTTTCTTTTTGTACTATAAATCTATTCAAGTGATTAATATCTTCTTGGCTCAGTTTTGGGTGGTTGTAAGTTTCTAAAAATCTATCCATTTCTTCAAGATTTTCAAATTTATTAGAGTATAGGCTCTCAAAGTAGTCTTTGATGATTTCCTGGATTTATGTGGTGTTTGTTGTTATCTCTCCTTTTGCATTTCTGATTTTAGTGATTTGTGTTTTATCTCTCCTAATTTTAGTGAGCTTTGCCAGGGGCCTGTCAATCTTATTTATTTTTTCAAAGAACCAGCTTTTTGTTTCATTGATTCTTTGTATGTTTTTTTTTTTGTTTCTATTTCATTGATGTCAGCCCTTATTTTAATTATTTTTTCCCTTCTGCTTGTTTTGGGATTTGCTTGTTCTTGTTTTTCTAGGAGTTTTAGCTGTAGTATTAGGTCATTGATTTGAGATATTTCTATCCTTTTAATATATGCACTCATGACTATAAACTTCCCTCTTAGGACTGACTTTGCTGTGTCCCATAGGTTCTGGTAGGTCATGTTTTCATTTTCATTAACTTCCAACAACCTTTTATTTCGTCTTTTGTTTCATCAATGACCCATTCATCATTGAGCAATGTGTTGTTCACCTTCCAGTTGTTTGCATGTTTTTGTTGTTGATTTATAGTTTTAATGCATTGTGGTCAGCTAGAATGCATGGGATTATTTCTATTTTCTTATATTTGCTGAGGCTTGCTTTGTGCCCTAAGATATGATCAATTTTGGAGAAGGTTCCATGGGCTTCTGAGAAGAATGTGTATTGTGCAGAAGTTAGATGAAATGTTGTGTAGACATCTGCTAGGTCCATTTGATCATAGATCAAATAGGTGTGATTTAGTTCTAGGATTTTTTTATTGATTTTTTTTTGATGACCTATCTATTGGTGATAGAGGAGTATTATTGTCTCCCACTATCACTGTGTTGAAGTTTATATATGTTTTTAGGTCCTTCAGAGTATATTTGATGAAATTGGGTGCATTGATGCTGGTGTATATAGGTTGATAATTGCTATTTCCTTTTGGTGTATTTCCCCTTTCATTACTATGGAGTGTCCTTCTTTATCTCATTTGATAAATGTAGGCTTGGAATCTACTTTGTCTGAAATAAGTATTGCTACTCCTGCCTGTTTTAGGGGACCATTGTCTTGGTATATCTTCTTCCAGCCTTTCATTTTCAGCCAGTGCTTATTTCTGTCGATGAGGTGGTTGTCCTGTAGGCAGCAAATTGTTGGATCTTCCTTTTTAATCCAGTTTGCTAGTCAGTGTGTTTTGATGGGGGAATTTAGTCCATTAACATTCAGTGTTTATATTGATAAGTATGTGGTGTTCCCTGTCATGTAGTTGTCTTTGTTGATTAAGAGTTTGATTATGTGTAGTTGAATCAATGTTACTCTTTACTTTCTTGCCTTTTCTTCTCCTGTGGTTTGGTTTTGCCTGCCCTTTCATGGATTTGTTTGCTTATATTATCTGTGTGCAGAATTCCTTGAAGAATCTTTTGTAGTGGTGGCTTGGTAGTCATATATTGTTTTCATTTCTGCTTATCATGGAAGACTTTTATTGTTCCATCTATTTTAAATGATAGTCTTAGTGGGTAAAGTATACTAGGATTGAAGTTATTTTCATTCAGTGGTTGGACGATCTCACCCCATGCTCTTCTTGCTTTTAATGTTTCTGTTTAGAAGTGTGCTGTGATTTTGATGGGTTTACCTTTGTATGTCATTTGTTTTTTCTCTCTTACAGCCTTCAATATTCTTTCTCTAGTCTCTGTACTTGTTGTTTTAATGATAGGTCTTGGGGCAGTTCTATTTTGGTCAAGTCTGTTTGGTTTCCTGGAGGCTTCCTGTACCTGAATAGGCATAGTTTTCTCTAGATTTGGGAAACTTTCTATTATTATTTTGTTGAATATATCATGTATTCCTTTTGCTTGCACCTCTTCTCCTTCTTCAATGCCCATGATTCTCAGGTTTGTTCTTTTGATGGAGTCAGTGCATTCTTTCATTTTCTTTTCATAGGTCTTGAGTTGTTTAACTAATAGGTCTTCAGTTTTTCCTTTAATTGCCATTTCATCTTCATGTTCTGAGATTCTGTCTTCTGTTTGTTCTATTCTGCCTGAATGGCCTTCCATTTTGTTTTGTATTGCTGTTTCATTCTTTTTTCTGCTGTTTTCCATATCATGGGTTGCTTCTTCTTTAATACTGTCACTTTTCTACCTTAATTCATTTATCTCTCTGCTTATGGTGATCTTTGTTTCAGTTTGATGTTTATTTAGGGCTCCTGTAATTTCGTATTTGTTTCTGTGTTTTCTCATATGCTTTTGTTTTGTTGTCTTGGAATTTCTTGAGTGCATCCTGTACGTTTTGGTTGACCATGTCTAGCAGCATCTCTATGAAATTCTCATTAATTACTTGTAGAATTTCTTCTTTCAGGTTTTCTTGTGGTCTTATTGGGTTCCTTGGTATAGTTTATTTTTGTTTTGTTGGAATCTGGATCTGGGTATCTGTTTTCTTCATTTTGCTCTAAATCCTGTACTACTTTATTTTTGGGGGGAGAATGTTTTCCATCCCTTTTTGTTCTTCCCATACCTCCACTAGGTACTGTTTCTGTCCCTGGACTATATCTAATTTGGTATTATCTGGGTTACAATATTAATACTAATAAATTTGTGAGAGAAGGATAAAAAAGAGAAAGAGAAGGAAAGATAAAAGGAAGAGAGAAGAATGGAAAAAAAAGAAAGAAAAAAAATGGGAGAGATGGTGGGTGATCAAACAGCGAACCAGGCTGCCAAACACTTAAAGAGGGGAGAAAAAGAAAAAAGTATCACCATTTGTGGAACAGTAGAATTGCAGGCTTAGTTGTTTTTACTTCTTTCATGTCCAGTCCAGTCTATGTGTGTTTCTTAGGCATGCTTGGAGCCCTCTAGTTGCAGCCCCAGCAGGAGCCTGATGGAGTGGTTATCTCGGAAGCCTGAAGAGCTGGTGCCAGCTCTGCCTGAGGGGCAGGGTTCCTGGCAGGCTATTGGATGTGGCTGTCTCACGCTAGGCTGGTGCCTCTCCCAGCAGGGTGGGGCTCCAGTCATTCCACACATAGCTGGAGCCCAGCAGGGCCTGATTGACAGGTAAGTCCAAGGGTTGGTGGTCCTGTCATTCCATGTGTAACTGGGGCTCAGCAGGGCCTGAAGGGTGGTGAGCTTGGGGGGGAGCATGTATCCTGGCAAGCTGTGGGACCAGCTCCAGGCTGGGGTCTGGCATGGAAGGGTGGCAGGGATCCCTGTGGTCATAGATCCAGCGGTGCAGCCAAAGGATGGGTACCCCAGCATGATGTGGGCCCGGAGGCTGGAGGCCAGCATGACTGAGGAGCAGGTATCCTGGTGGTGTGTGGAACTGGCATGACCTGAGAGGTGGGGTTCTCCCCGTGTGTGGGTCTGTTGTGGGGCTGTGGCCTGGCACAGCCTGAGGGGCAGAGAGCGCAGCCAAATGGAGCATCGGCTCTGCAGACCTACAGGGAAGGGATTTGGCAGGCTGGCTGTTCTCTTATTAGATCGTGGCATGGAGAAGTCTTCCATGATCTAAGTGTTTAGACTGCCATATTTTTGGCTCTCCCTGGTGCTTTACCTCAGTCAGTTGTGTCTGCAGCTTCTCAGCAAGGTCTCTGGGTCAGGAGCTCATGAAGTCTGCAGTTCTGTCTCCATCGCCATCTTGGATCCCATTCCAAATAGTTTTCATTTCTTTTACCTTGCTTACCTTGCTTTATGGTCTTGCATATATCTATTGTGGAGCAAGTTCCATTTGACCATGAGAATAATATGTATTCTCTCACAAATGAGTAATCTAACAGCTTAAATGTTCATTTTCATGAGAATATCCTGTACTCCAGGTGCTCTTTGCAAGTCCTACGTTATCACCTATACTTAAGACTAACCTGCTAAATTGGGAGTTCACAAGAGACCCTCCTCAAATTAGTTTGCTAAAATGGCTCACAGAACACAGAAGTCACTTTATTTATGTTTGCTGGTTTATTATAAAATATACCACTCAGAAATAGCCAAATGGGAGAAATGCATATAGAAAGATATGGGAAAAGGGCCAGGAGTGAGAAGCCTATATGCCATTTCTAGACACCTTACCATCTAAGTGCCACTGGAAACTCTCTGATCCCCTTTGTTTAGCGTTTTTACAGAACTTCCATTACATAAGCATGATTGTTTAAGTCATTGACCATTGCTGATTGTCTCAATCTCTACTCCCTTTCCCCTCCTTAAAAGTCAAGGAGTAGGGCTGAAAGCTGCAATTCTGTAATCACATGGTTGGTTTCTTTGGTAACCAGACCCATTCTGAAGATATCCAGAAGCCCAGGAAGAATTTACTAGCAAAAATCTGGAATGATTAAAAGGGAATGGTTGTGAATAACAAAAGGTGATCCAGTTTTCTACTCTTATAACATGGAAAGATTCAAGTGTTTTAGAAAGCATGTGTTTAGAGCCAAAGGCAAAATATGTATTTTGAATTGTTAGAATATACAAAACTTTAATTGTTCATTTATATATTTCTTCTTTCAATACTAACAGTGCTAATGCATATTTTTAACATTCTTTTAAAAATATTGTTTGTTATATACAGACTTAAGAAAGTTTTTTGTTGAATTAAATTTTTTATATTATGTAATATCTCTCTTTTATTCATTCACATGTGTCTGTCTGTTGCCCTTAATTCTTCTTTGTCTGATATTAATACATTGTTTATGTCATAACATATTTATTTTGGTGTTCAGAGAGTTTATCTTCTTTCATCTTTTTGTTGTTAATTTACCAGTGATATTATATTAATATGAAGTGAGTTTGTTGTATAACAAAAAAGTGAAGCATTTGTATACATTCTTCCAATTTGTCTTTAACTGGTTCTTTTTAATCATTTACACTTAAGGTCATCATTGATATAGTATGTTTTACATATGCCATTTTATTATTTATTTTATTTCTTCATGGCTATTGTTATTCTTTTACTTCTCCTTTTTGTTTCCCTGTGTATTAATTTCCTAATGCTGTTATAGCAAATTATTATAAATGACCACAAATTCAGTCATTTAAAGTAATGCAAATTTATTGAGATTCATTTGTGGATGTCAGAAGTGTAAAATAGTTGTTAATGGACTAAGTCACTAGTGTTCACAGTACTGTGTTACTTCTGGGGGATCTAGGAAACAGTCCAATATCTTGCCTTTTCCATATTCTAAAGAATGGCTACATGTCTTGCTTGTGACCTCTTCCTAAGTCTTCAAAGCTAACGATCACATCACTCTGACTTTTGCTACACTGTCCTTTTTACTTCTCTGTCTCTTTCTTCCATACTTTAAGGATATTTGTAATTTCACTAGGTCTAATCAGGTACTTCAGGAGTATTACCCCATGTTATGCCAAGATCTTAAAGATTTTCACATCTACAAAGTCCATTTTTTCCATGCAAAGTATACAAGTTCTGTGGAATAGATCAAGGATATCTTCTGGAAGCCACTATTCAGCCTATCACATTATGACTTACTTGGGTACTATTTAGTATCCCATTAAATTTTTATAAGATTTTAAGAATAATATAATATATATATTTTTAGTGGCCTCTCTAGGAATTACATTATAAATATGTAGTTTATGTAGTCTATTAATATCAAAATGCTGTCATTTGATTTAAGCCTTTCAGAGTTACTATTTAACAGTTATGGCTTTCTATCTGGAATGGTAAAAAGTTCTTGAAATGGAGGATTGTGGTGATTGTATAAAACCTTGTGAATGAGCTGGGAACTGGTGGCTCACACCTGTAACCCTAGCCACTTGAGAGGCTGAGATTGGGAGGATCATGATTTAAGGCCAGCCTAGTCAAATAGTTTGTCAAACCTCATTTCCTAAGTAACCAGAGCAAGATCAGTGGGAGGTGTGGATCGAATGGTAGAGCACCTGCTTTTGCAAGCACAAAACCCTGAATTCAAACCCCAGTCCTACAGAAAAAGAATAATCAACTTTGACAATTACAACTGGATGGTGGGTGAAGAAAGCTCATAAATATTGCAATTTTTATTTACAATATGAATACAATAATAACATTTGTATAATCATAAAGACAAATTTATTGAATTGAAAGAAGAAACAGAAATTTAAAAATCATTGAGAATTCTTAACTGAGAAAACTATACTGCCCATAGTACCTAAAGTTTGACTTAATTGATATTCATAACTCATTTCAAGGAACATAAGTGGCATGTATACTTTCAACAGCATGTGGAATATTCATCAAGATAACTAAATCATTTCTGGGGTTCTCAAACAACCCTTAAGTAATTAACAGAATACAAGTGTTGGAAAATATTATCTGATCCCCAAAGAAAACAATAACATAATCAACAAGGTACTTAGTTCATAAATATTTTTAAATTAAATTAAGACATTTTGAAAAGATATCTATTGTTCGAAAAATTTCTCTCCACAGAAATCAGAAGATACTAACAGATTGTAAATTGTAATACAATTGTGTTACTCACTTTTCATTTCTGTGACACAATTATTGAGAACCACAACATAAAGGAGAAAAGATAATTTTTCACTCATGGTTACAAAAGTTTCAGTCCATGGTTGGCTGGTTCCATTGTGTTTAGGCTTGTGGCAAGGCAGAAACAACATGGCACAAGGGCACAGCAAAAAAAGTGCTTATGACCTCATGGAAGCCTGGAAAGATAGAGGAGGAGAGAGAGAAAGGGAGAGAGAAATGTCAGGGAATATATACTCTTCAAAGGCAAGGCACCAGTGACCTGCGACACCAGGCCCTACCTAACAGGTCATTCAGCATGAAACTCTTTGATAGTCCAGTCACCTCTCAATAGTACTGCCAGCTGTATGCTAAACTTTCAATATATAAATCTTTCAGGTTTGGGCAACAATTCATATTCAAACCACAGCAAGAAACAAAATCAAACTTTGTTGGAGGCAAGGATTATTGTATTTTTTATAACTGCTTTAATGAGATATAATTTCAATACCATAAAATTTATCTTTCTAACATACATTTCAGGAGTATTTAGTACATTCACGGAACTGTGCACCCACTACCACAATCAATTTTAGAACATTTCCATCACACTAAAAATGAGTTTTATTCCAATTAACAGTCATTCCCAGTTTTTCCTCTGCCAAGCCCTGTGATTTTAATCTCACTAAAAAGTTTGGTTTTATAACTTGATTTAAAGAAGATTGCTCTTCTCATTTAATTTTATACTTGTAAGAAATTATGTATGAAGATTTCAGGTGATACATTTTTCTTAATGATTTTGCAAATTTTTTTTCTTCCTTTTCTATCCGTGGAACAGCTGGTATAAAAATTGTGATTTCAGGTCTTTTCTGTTTTGAGTATTTTGGGAAAGCTGTTATATGTTATTTGGGTTTTGTTTGGTGATACAAGGAATATTTTTGAAGTTCAATATTTTAGATATGCATGTGTATATGTTTTATTTATCTTACATGTATTATAATTTTTATACACATACAGTACATTCTATATAAATTATGCAGTTTATGTATAATATAATTAAGTTCTATGTATATAAAACAAAGTATTTAATTGACTATATGTAGTACATTTAACCTTATATGATATTTATCATATATATGACAATATATGTTTGTCTACATATTATATATTATACATACATACACAAACATACATACTGTATCATTGTCTTTCTGGGACACCATTTAAACTTTTAAAATTGTCTTTCTGTAATTTGGTTCCAGAGATCAAACCCAGGGCCTAATGCATGCTAAGCATGCACTCTTCTTCTAAGCTGAATCCCTGGCCCTGCAGTTTGATATGGAGAGTTCAACTCTTTAATTTCCAAATTATGCTTAAATGTATCTTATTTTCATCCTTTCTTAAATAATATGATTGAATATATCATGTACTGCTTCTTTTGTAAATTACTTATCTTTGAATGTGTTGAATTTTTCAGAGTCAACTATTGATTAGCTGTTTTCTTGGTAGAGAGGTCTGAGCTATTTTCCAGGCTTTTAGTAATATTGCTTGATTCCCAGAACTTTATGTGGGTGCTGTGTGTATACAGAAATTTAATGTTATTTCTCTCTATTACAGATAGATAGATGTAGGACAGGACAAAATACAGTCTCTCTTCTATTATCACAATGGCAGGCAGCTTTTCAAAAGTTTTCTGTTCTGGGTGTTTAAGCCTGCTACATTTTTGTAGAACCAAAGAGTGTGGTTTGAAAAGCCCATCTTCAACCGATGAGACCTATTCCCAATGTTCTATAAAAAGAGATTTTCGTTTTACAGCTCACATGTGCCCTCTAACCTTGAAAAAATCTACTGTATTAGTTATTTCTGACATCAGCAGCCATGGGAATTTTTTTATATGGCTCTTCCAGTACTTCTGTTTGAACTCTACCACTTTTAGCAGCATTTTAGATCTTTTGTGTTTATGTCCTCCCATGTTTCTTCCTTTTCTTTGTTATTACTTAGTGAGTTCTGGGAGTATAAAAATTTTTCCTGATAGTGCCATGTTAAATTGGGTGTTAATATTATCTCTTTCCCCGTATTTCTCAGTATTTTAAAAATCATTTTTCATGGAGAATATATAATTATTAGGCAAATATATATGCAATTTTAAACTGCCAGTTTGCCCATAGTTTGTTTTTTTTCAATTATCAAATCCTTTTTATACCCTTTAGTAAAGTTTATAGTGTTCTTCCTTGAAGTATTTATTATTAGCCCTATTCCCACCGTAAATTGTCATTTCATTATTCTCGTTTGCTGTCTATAACCTTAGTGTATTCACTTAAAAATATTTGTCTTTAACTGATGTTATAACATCCCCTCCCCTTTCTGAGTAACATACTTTATGATATAAGTACTCAAAACCTTAAATATTCCACAAAAGAAAGTAGAAGAAAATGTGCACTCATTTTCACTTGCTGTTTCTACAAAGTATACCTTTCCTTTCTTACCAACAAACTCATATTGGAAAAGAAACTGAATCTTTTAACTATATCAATAGGAGAGTCTGGTGAATAATAGTAATATAAGCTAATAAAGGCAGTCTTTGTTCTGTCACATTTATTTCCTTGAACTAATTCCTATTTTTCAGTTTTTAAAACACTTTAGGAAACAATTTGAATTATTTTAAAGGTCACTATTTGCATTTGCCTTTTTAATCCTCATTCCTCTTAGGCGAGATGAGCATGTGTTTCTGCTAAGCTTTGATTTTCTGTGACAAGCATGGAAGAACACTGCTAATTAGAAAGGCTTGCATATTTCCTAATATTCTACCATCCAGTCCATTGATCAGAGCCATTTCCTATTGAATGAATGTCTGAATGCTGATCATACAGTAAAAAACAGTTTTCTCATTTTAAAAGGCTGAATATTACACAATAGAGATAACACCACATAGCTGCAGATATCTTTGTAGTCCAACTCTAGGGGCAAAAACTAAGACATCAAAAATTTTTTTCAAAAGATACACAATAGTCATTAAGTTCAGAGATCCAGGGATTGTGGCTTTTTTTTAACCTTGGAAAGCATTTTCTCTTTACATTCCATGTACCAAACCTTTGTTAATGTGAATTCCAGTATTTAAGAATTTAGTATACTTTGGACAGTTGTTCAGGTAAGATTTAATTTAATTACAATAAATTTAAACTTCTTATACTTTTTATTAAAACTAAGACTCCATCTTGTAATCCATATTATTAGAATATATCAATTAACTCTATGTACTAGAAATAATTAAATAAATATTACAAAAATTCGTAATGCAAATGTTCGATAATTATTTTCATCAGTATTAGTGAAAATTTTATTAAATGACATTTTACTACTTTGCTAGACATGTGTCCTGGTATATACATTATATAATGGGCAATTTTATATTCATTGACACATTTCAAGGTACAAGGATGATGTGAGAAAACATGTTCCTGTGTAATATCTAGTTTTGTATTTTTTTTTTTTTGATGGGACTAGAGTTTGAACTCAGGGCTTCATGCTTGCAAAGGAGGTGCTGTACTACTTGAGCCAGGCCTCCAATCCATTTTACTGTGTTATTTTAGAGATGGGGTCCTGCAAACTATTTGCTTGGGCTGTCCTCAAATCCTGAGCCACCTGATCTTAGGACCTCACGAGTGGATAGAATTACAGGTGTGAGCCATCTATGTCTGGCTAATTTTGTATTCTTTAAAACAGTTTTGCTAAGGAGAAAATTCATACTTATCTAATATTGAATTCATGTCTATTTCTTATGAAATTTGATCATTTTTAATTTGCCAGTAAGTTAAAACAACTAAATGAATTTTATACAAGTTCATCTGCATATTCTCATCAAATTTATCTTTGAAATTAAGAATTTTCTGTTTCTCTGCTGTATTGAGACCAAGTCAAGAGTACTCTCACCAGGGGCCAAACATATGGTGCTGCTTGATCTTGGCCTTTCTCCAAATTGTGAACTAAATAAACTCTTTTTCTTTATAAAAAACCATTATTTTGGATCTAATTGACCTACTTAGTGAACTTAAGCAAATGATTCACTTCTAACCACTCATGAAATCCCACCAGTAATCATATTTACCATCTACTTACCTCACAGCTGGATTAGAGAGATGATCATTGAAAACTGCTTTTAGACCTTTCATGAGACACAAATGCCAAATATAATTTTTACTTTTCATGCAAGTTACTGATAAAGCAATAAAAACAAGTTTACTCATTTTATGCCATTCAGGGTAACACGTTATTGCATATAACATTAATAGAATAAAAGTAATTTTAGACTGTATCTCAACTTTTGGTATAATCCTCTGCAATGATAGGTAGCTGTTCTGAGTATTTTAAAGAATTCTGTTGTAAATTAATCAGATAAAAATAAGCTGGATCAAATGACACAAAAACAGCTGCCTGGGTGATTCTGTCAAATATGATTTCTAGACATTTCTTTAATGTTTTCAAAGAATTCAAATTATATATGCGATTTTGTCGGTTTCATTATTATTTTCACTAATCTTAAGAGAATTGTATGTGACTTTGAATCAATAGGATTTTATATGCTTTTTAAAAATTTAAGAAAGAACTCTTATCAATATTTCAAACCATAAACAGTGGATATGTGAACAGTCAAAGAAACACGTTGACATCATATGTAAATGGGCAAAACCCTTACATTTTTATTGCCTTGGTATAATCAATGCATAATATTTAAAAATTGAATCTTTATTAAGCAAATAAATACCTTTTGCAAATAATACCTTTAGATAGTGATTGGCAATTGTTTGGAGGATTTTTTAAAATTATATTATTGTTGTACTGGGGGTATACTGCGACATTTACAAAAATTTTTACAGTATATCACAGTTGAATTCACCCCTTCCACCATTCTTTTTTAGCCCTCACTCCTCCCATTCCTGGAATAGTTTCAATAGGTCTTATTTTTTCCAAATAAACTCATCAAGTACCAAAATAATACATCACAAAATTCAAGAATGGTAAGAATTAAAATAATATGATCAGGCATGGCCTGATTTTAAGAAAAAGCACAAGAAAACAGCACCAAAAAATGAAGCTGTTCTTAAGATAGTTAGGTTTTTAATTTTGTTTTTGATGTTTTCATGAGAAAATGTCAACTTGGTTTTTCCATCAAAGACGTAACCTTTTGAATTTCAAAAATAAATTACCTGAATATTGCCTAAAATACTTAGTATTAAAAAGTATAGAATTGTTGTGGTACTGGGATTGAACTAAAGGCTTTGCACATGCTCAGCAAGTGCTCTATTACTTGAACTACATCTCTAGTACCATTTTTAAAGTTTTGCTTTTGAGTAGTGTCTCACCACTATCCTTTGCCTGGACTGGCTTGAACTCACTATTCTCCTGCCTCTATCTCTTGAGTAGCTGGGATTGCACCACCATGCCTGGCAAAAAAACAGTACATAATTCTTTGAGTAGCTATAATACATTATAATACTATACTATACTATATTATATACTATATACAATGTAAATATATATTATAATATTAAAATACTATAAAAAACTGTAATACATTGCTAAGTGAAATATCTGAAATATGTCTCATTTCATATAAAGCAACTAAATGAGTAATAACTGCTCTTGTGAATGGATATCTTTCAACTTAGATTTAAAATTAGTATCAATGCAGTTGTTTATGCTCAAGTTTATTTTAAATTTATTAATCAAATTTGAAAGAATTTTATACCATACTTGTAAAAATAGCAATAGCCTATTTGATAAATAGTTGATTTTGGGAGAAAATGGCCCCCCAGTTTGGCCATAACAGTGACTTTGAGATTACATATTTTGAGTAAACAGTGTGATTAATTTCTGCATGGAAAAAATTAAATTACCAGAAGCAAAGTCAGAAGACAAGTGACAAGCAGAGAGAATAATTGGGACTCATATCATATGAGTTGGGCTCATTTCATGCATAAATAAATCCCTGAAAATAAACAGGAAAAGGATGTGAGTTCATATTTCCTGAAAAAATATACTAAATGCTGTTCAAACTCAATCATAGTATGAGAAAATATAAATTAAATTACTTTTTTCTCTGTAGCCTGGATAACAAAATGTGATTTCAAACTTTAACTTTTGCTAATTTCGGTTGTTTGGGCTACAGAGAAACAGACTATAGGATGCAGAAAGTGATTACTTACAGAGAAGAATTTGTGATATTTAACCAACTTACTAATGTATTCATTCTTTGACATACTTATTTTTGAAACTTATTCTATAGGCATGTTACTAAACTTGATAAATTATGCAAATACAAGTTTGTTAATTGTAATTACAAAGTATTAAGGCAATCTTCATATCAAATTTAGGAAACAGATTATAAAAACCATATACATCTAAGAACACAATGTGGAAATAAATTCATGACATATTTTATAGCTGGGGTTACACACACACACAAACACACACACATACATATATAAATATATATATAGATGCTTACAAAATAATCTAATAAAGTGAGTAGTCATGAGAGTGATAGGCAAGGATAAGGATGTGAGAGAAGAGTCTAAATATAATGCCTTTGCATTGTTCTGATTTTGGAATCATTTGAAATAGTTACTCAATAAATTAAACTAAATTTTAAGAAGACTGAAACACAGGTCCAAATCCATACAGGAATTTTTAATATGTATGATATGCATTATTTCTGCATTATTACAATATTTTCCTTCACAGAGTTAATACATTTGTACTCAGAAAAAGCAGATAATTTAATTAAGTTATTTTAATCTTTTTTATTACCAGGGTTTAAGTCATTAACAAGTATTTGTGATTTCATTTTTAAACGTGCCTAGAAATTAGGTCATCAGTAAAAAAGAAATGATTAATTTCAATATTTAAATATCAGATAAAGTAAAACTTAAAATAATCATTTGATTTTGTCCTCTCCACCCTACTTTTGGAGAAAACAATTGCATCTTTTGTAGAGAATTCTCTCTCATTATAATTAACTGTACACTCCAGATGAAAAAAATATATTTTTTGTTAATTTTTTAAAATATTGACTTAAATTCCTAGTTAATATTCCTCTTTGGTTATGCGAAGTAGGAAGTGGTAATGTTAAAATGAAGGTACTTTTATTTATTAGTGAGCTAAACTAGTTTTATTATTTTCCATTATTATTTTATTTCTTTAGTTTGACCTTATCCTTGTTAAAACTATAGAGATTCATACATGATTCTTGACAGCAACTAACAGAGTAGGTTGAGAACCAAAGCCTTTGTTGTTATCCATTTATTTCTTTTAAAATGTTTCTCTTGGACTGTTTCTTGATAGATTCATAAATCCCTTTCTGTACTAAATAGTCTCAAGAAAAGCACTCAATGTTTTTTCCATTTGGCTCTTCATAGCTAAAGACAGTTTGGTCAATGCTACAATGATTTATGTTCACTGTTGCTATTTTAGGCTTTATGTACTCCATAGGCATCACTGATGTTGGCATGAACCATATGGAAATTCCAGGCCATAGAAATGTTTAATGGTATATCGTTAATGGGACAGGGGTGCAGTCCAGTGATAGAGGGATTGCTTAGTATGTGCAAGGCCTTGGATTCCCTCCCCAGCACTGCAATATGAATGAAAATAATGTATTGAGGTTTTAGTAAAACATTTAAATGTGAATGAAAGAAAATAGTATACTACATTTTTATAGGCATCATTATCACTTTTCTTCAAAAGAAATGAAACATTGAGCTTTGGACGTAGCTCATTTGTGGAGTGCTAGCCTAGCATATTCAGGGTCCTCAGTTTGATCTCCAGCACTAAAAAGAAAGAAAAGAAAAGAAAAAGAGAAGAGATGAAAAGAGAAGAGAAAACAAAAATGGAAAGAAAGATTTCTTGTTATGGTAATTTTATTGTAATTGCATAGAGCCTCAGTTAAGTTCAAAAGAGTAATAATTGGAAAAGATCCAATTATAATGGGGACTGCCAATAGTGGCAACATGTAAAAACTTTCTCCATAATCAATTGAGATGTGTGAAATGGAAGAGAAAAGTGAATAAGAAGGGAAGGGGAGATAAAACAGGAAGAGCTTAAGGGAAGAATGAAGGAAAAGAGAGAGGACTCACTTTTGGTGTTTCACATCCTTTGGCTTCTGATAAATATAAATGACATGTGTTCACTATTGTAGTATCATACAGAATAGTTTAAGTGCCTTGAACAATTTCCTATAATCTACCTATTTCCTTTCCACCTCAAACCTCTGGAAACCTCTGAAATTTCCATAGTTACCAAGCATTTAAAAAAATAGATTAGTTGTCATTATTGCCGCTACTGTTGCTGCTGCAGCTATTACTTCTATTTCTACTATCACATGGTGTAGAAATTTTTGAATATTCATTTGTTTAGTACAGTTTAATATCTCTGAATTCTCTCTGTTATCCACAGAGTTTGGTTCCCAGGAATTGTGTGCCCCACAGTTTCTTGACGATGATTGATTGGATGGAAGTAATAAGTGACCTGATTTAAACCACTTGCATTCTCACTAGTAGAAATGTAAAGGAATATCACAGTGATAACTAGTAAGAATCAGTAGGTGGCTGGAAACAAAACATGAGAAATTTAGGATGTATATGTCTTTTTCCTGCAGGTGGTAAAGCAGAGAAAAGTAACCAGTACTGAAAGAAAATTACAGGCACACACAATTTTTGTTTTTTCTTACAATTTAATTACATCCTTGCTCTTAAGTATAGAAAATATCTGTGTATTTTGTATTTTTAGTTTTAAATTCTTCCCCTTTTGGCACCTAAAATCCAAACCACCAAGGACATATTTGAAAAACTAGACTGCTCAGAATAATACTATGACTGAATATAAATGTCATATCCTATGAATATACCCTCTGCTGAGGGCATTTGAGTAATTATTCATGAATTTTCTTCATCATTATTTTTGCCAACACCATACATACAAGACTACAGAGATTTCAAAACATGATTTAATCTTAAGTGCCATATGATCAAACTTTTACCAGTATGAAGAGGTAAGACAGTGCTTATATCTGCCTTGTTTAACAAACAGCACTTGATATAAGAAGCAATTGAATAAAACTTTTTCTCTAGGTAATGAATGAACAAAATTTTACATTTCTCTGACTGCCCTGGAGCTTTAGCTACCAAGTTTTATACTCTTATAGCCTTGCCTTCTTTGTTAGTTTCTAAACTTATTAGAGAGCAGAAGATGTGTGTGTGGTGTACGGTATTACATTACCACCCATTATAATCGGGGCTCAATTCGTATTTCTTTAATGAATGTATCACTTCTAAACACATACAAAATTTGGCCTAGAAGTCACAGTGCAAAATGTTGTCTATGGATTCAAACATTTTAGGTAATCAGAATTTGAATAGAATATGCTGGTAGTTAAGAAAAAAAGTCCAAGTTGAGTTTTAAAACCTGTATTTCATCAGTTCTTTGATGAAAGAACAAAAACATATTATGATCAATATAACTTGCAATAACATGGCAAAGAGATAACTCAAACACCAATTCTCAGAATGAGTAATAGATTTCTTTTAATTCCTTCCTTCTCCTAACCTCATATCAGGTTTGTTTAGAAAATATCAAAATCAGTTAAAGTTGCAAGTGTCTTAAGATTTGTTCCACTCAAAAAGAGAGTTGAACCTGATATTTATTCAATGTCCACCTTGTGAATATGGAGAAGTTCATTAGTTCATGAATTAGGATAGAGCAATAGCTAAGAAACAAGTCAAGAGAGGATAAAGGAAAACCATACTAAATCCCTGGCTATAGAAAATTACAGAGAAATGAAGATGCTATGTAATACAGCTAAAATTTTTGCTTCGGAATCAAACTTTCTTAAATTTGACTAGAAGTGAATTGTGGGTGTGCTCTATGAGTGCTTTAAAATTCATTTTAATTGTAAGTTACTGTGTTTAGCCAAGACCATCCCTGGATAATTTTGAGAAATTAACTACAGGTTTGTCAAAATATAGCTATTTCCTTGTCCCAACTGTCACAATAGTGGTAATTTTCCATTGGATAGGCTAATCATGTAGATGGATTCAAAAGATAAAACAGATTGAACAAGTGAGCTAAGTAAGCTATGGAAATAGTACAAAAGCTTAAAAGAAGAGAAATATAAGCTTTTCTCATGCTTGAATGCAAGAAGATATACTCTATCCTCTGCAATTTTGTATCATTATTAGGCAAAAAGGTTGGCATAGAACTAAATCTTTATAATGATTCCAAGGAAATGTAGTTTTCTCAAATCAATACAGCACAGTGTGAATTCACTGCCTCTCCAGAAAGTAGTTGAGTTGTTAGCCAAGCTTTGAAGTGGGTTATATAGTTCAGTGGAGTAGAACCACATAAACTCCTGAGTAGATTATTAGCTAACTGGACTAAAGTCACTATATTACAAGGACCATTATACATATATGCACAGATGCACACACTATTTTTCCAACAAAATATATATGAGCCATCAAAGTACTCTGAAGAGATTATATGATGTTTGAAATGGTGTTGGGGAAAACTGATTCAAGGAGGCGAGGGGCTTTGAGGTTATTCACTACTATCTAGGTAATACTTTATTCCCTCCAGCAATCCAAAAAAAGAAAATTTGTCCTGCATTTATTCACTATTTGCATGACTATTCAGGTTGATGATCTTATGGTAAATTGACTGATCTTATTACTTCTTTTGTTTTATTCATTCATGTTTAAGAACTCCAATTAGCAAAGTGAGAGGCCTCATTGTACTTGTGACTTTTGAAATGGTAGAGATGTAAACCAAATAACTGATTGCAAGCATCCATTTTTACATACATAGTCTTCTTGTAATCTTGTACAAACAAAATTCACCTAAATAAAAGGTGTATTTTTAATTTTCAGATCATGGGATCTATTACTGATTTGTTTGTGTGTGTGTTTGTAAAAGCTGAAAAATCAAAACTGCATCGTTGTCATGCTTAAACTTGATTAATTTTATGAACAATGCTATCAAACTATGAATTTGGACACTAAGTGAGCCACTAGGCTCACGCCTGTAATCCTAGCTATTTGGGAGCCAGATATTGGTTGAATTGTAGTTTGAGGCCAGTCTTGTGTGTGTGGGGGGAAGGTTTGGAAGACCCATCTCATTGAGTAAAAGCTGGGTGCAGTGGCATGTACCTGTCATTCTAGCTATGTGGGAATCATAAATAGGATCACAGCCCAAGCTAGCTTGGCCATAAATGAAAGACCCTATTCTGAAAATACCTAAAGCAAAAAAGGATGGGGGTGAGGCTCAAGTGGTGGAATACCTGCCTAGCAAGGACATGGACTTGAGTTCAAACACCAGTACTGAAAAATAAATGTGTATCATATTGTGGAGGCAATTATATGAAAAATTATAAATGTTGAAATTAAAAATTTAACATTACTTTCTCTTCTTTTTTATTTTCTTGTTTTGACAAGTTAAACAAGATCAACAAGCACCTGGCAAATCAGACTAAAATGAGTAAGGAAAAGAACCAATAGTAAAATCAGAAACAAAAAAGGGGAAATAACAAAAAACACCAAGGACATCAAGGGAATCATTAGAGACTACTTTGAAAACCTATATTCCAATAAATTGGAAAGTCTTGAAGAAATGGAAAAATTTCTAGATACTTATGACCACCCAAAACTGAACCAAGAGGATCTTAACCACCTAAACACATCTATAATGCTTAATGAAATTGAGGCAGCAATAAACAGTGTCCCAAAAAAGGAAATTCTTGGACCTGACAGATTCTCAGCTGAATTCTATCAGACCTTTACAGAATAACTAAGACCAAAACTCCTTAAACTTTTCCACAAAATAAAAAAGGTAGGAACACTGCCTAACTCATTCTATGAAGCCAGTATTATACTCCTCCTAAAACTTGACAAGGACACATTCAAAAAGGAGAACTACAGGCCAATCTCCTTAATGAACATAAATAGGTAAAGAAATAGTCAAAATATCCCTATTTGCAGATGACATGATCCTGTACCTGAAAGACCCAAAAAATTCCACCCAAAAACTTCTAGACACCATAAACAACTTTAGCAATTTAGCAGGATACAAAATCAACTTACAAAAATCAGTAGCCTTTCTATATACCAACAATGAACAAATTGAGAAAGAATGTAGGAAAACAATTGCATTTACAATACCCTCAAAAAAAACATCAAATACTTAGGAGTAAACTTAAAGAAGGATATAAATGACCTCTACAAGGAGAAGTACAAACAGCTGAAGAAAGTGATTGAGGAAGACAACAGAAGATGGAAAGATCTCCCATGCTCACGGATTGGCAGAATCAACATAGTAAAAATGTCTATACTTCCAAAAGCAATCTACATGTTCAATGCAATTCCCATCAAAATCCCACTGACATTTATCATAGAGATTGAAAAATCTATCCTAAATTTAATATGAAAATACAAAAGACTGCAAATAGCCAAGGCAATAGTGAGCAAAACGAGCAATGCTGGAGGTATCATAATACCTGACTTCAAACTATACTACAGAGCCATAGCAATAAAAACAGCATGGTACTGACACAAAGACAGATATGAAGACCAGTGGAACAGAATAGAAGTCCTGTATATGAATTCACACAACTATACCCACCTTATTTGTGACAAAGATATCAAAAACATATGATGGAGAAAAGGCAGCCTCTTCAACAAATGTGAAGAAAACTGAAACTAGACCCATGCATGTCACCCTGTACTAGTATCAACTCAAAGTGGATTAAGGATCTTAATATCAGACCCAAAACTTTGCATTTAGTACACAAAAGAGCAGGGAATACCCTGGAAACAATAGGTGTAGGCAAGGACTTCCTCAGTAGAACTCCAGCAGCCCAGCAACTAAGAGAAAGGATGAACAAATGGGACTACATGAAATTAGAAAGCTTCTGCACAACAAAAGAAATGGTCTCTAAATTGAGGATACAACCCACTGAGTGGAATAAAATCTTTGCTAGCTATATATCAGAGAAAGGACTGATAACCAGAATGTACAGTGAGCTACAAAAAACTAAGTTCCCCCAAAATCAATGAACCCTTAAAGAAGTGGGCAACTGATCTAAACAGAACTTTTCAAGGGAAGAAATCCAAATGGATAAAAAAAACACACAAAAAAATGCTCATCATCTCTGGCCCTAAAGGAAATGCAAATCAAAACCACGCAAAGATTCCATCTCATTCCTGTTTAAATAGCTAGCATCAAGAATATTACCAATAACAAATGTTGACTAGGATATGGCAAAAAAGGAACCCTATACACTGCTGGTTGGAATGTAAGCTAATACAACTACTTTGGAAAACAATGTGGAGGGTCCTTTAAAAACTAAACATAGATCTGCATATGATCCAGCAATACCACTCCTAGAGATATACCCAAAGGAATAGGACTCAAGTTATTACAAAAGCACCTACACATCCATGTTTACTGCAGCACTATTCACAATAGCCAAGCTATGGAAACAGCCAAGATGCCCTACTACTGATGAAGGGATTAAGAAAATGTGGTATCTATACACAATGGAATTTTACTCAGCCACAGAGAAGACTGAAATTTTGTCATTCACAAGTAAACGGATGGAACTAGAGAATATCATCTTAAGCAACATCAGCCACATTCAGAAGGGCAAAAATCACATGTTCTCCCTCACGTGTGGATTATAGACAAAAAACAAATGAAGTAGTATTATTGGATATGGGCCACATCCTAAGGGAATAAAGTGCATGAGAGGAATAGGGAAAGTGAAGGAAATCTAAAACTTGAATGTGGTTGATGTGCTCACTGCAGAGGAGTGAATATAGTAATCTTAAACTGGCAGAGGCCACTATGGGAAGGGGACTAGGGAGTAGTGAAGAGGTCTGGTAGAGATGAACCAATGTGGGTTGACATACACGAGTATATGAAAGCCAAGGTAGGAATCTTTCTGTATCACTGTCTTTATGTCAAACTACCAAAACCAATATGTCTTTCTTATTATCTCTTCAACAAAATTAGAGAAAAAGAGGGTGGAACAGGTTCATCAAGGAAGTGGGTTTTGGGGGAGTTGGGAGGGGGAGAATGTGGCACAAACAATGTATACACATGTAAGTAAATGTAAAAATGATAAAATAAAAGAAAAAATAAAGATAACACACTTTTATTAGTGAATAGAGATTATAAAACCATTCTCATTTGATGACATATATTTTTAGATGCAGAGAATTTTTTGTTGATGGTAGTACATTTACATAACCATTTTTGTAATTGTAGTAAAGACACACATAACGTAATATCCGTTTTAAGCACTTCAATGTATAGTTCAGTATTGTTAATTATATCCAATTACAATTTAATATTGTAAACTCAATATTAAATTTTTCATCTAGAAACTGAATTGCATACCTGTTAAGAAACAAATATTAATTCAATACTTCCCTTAGTCTCTATCATTCACCATTCTACTTTTGCTTCTGTGAATTTGAACACCTTAAATTCTTCTTAGAAGTTTAGTCATACAATATTTCTCCTTTGTGACCCACATAATTTTTTTTTGTGGGGCTGGGGCTTGAACTCAAGGCTTACATCATGAGACACTACACCAGCTGTTTTTTCTTGTGATACCTTTTATCTAGATAGGGTCTTGGGAACTATTTGCCCTGGCTGGCTTAGAACCAGGATCCTACTGATCTCTGCCTCCCTAATAGGTAGAATTACAGTTGTGAGCCATCAGCACCCAACTGACCCTGTAATTTACTTAGTGCAGTGCCTTGTTTCATTCACATTGTAGAATTAGTCAAAATTTCCCTCCTTTTGAAGGCTGCATAGTATTCTATTGTATGGATATGCTACATTTAGTTTGCCCATTGAACTATCAAGGGACAATTGATTAATCTTTTGCTTATTAAGAATAATACTGCTATGAACATGAACCTATACATATCTATTTCAATTTTTGCTATTTTTCAAGAACCCTTCTTATAATTTTCCATTATTTTACATTCCCTGTAGTAGCATACTAGAATTGAAATTTCTCCACATCTGCACCAACTTACTACTTTTTATTATTTATTTGTTTTGATAAGTATGTGTTTGATATCTAATTATAGATTTTTGCTTACATTTCTCTGATAATTATTGATGTTAAATATCTTTTCATACAATTGTTTCCTATTTGCTTAGCATATTCAGACAAACATTCATTCACATACTTTGCCCTTTTCATAAAGTTGGATTTATCCTTTGTGGAGCTTTAGGAGTATGTATATATTTTAGGTATTAAATACTTATCAGACATATGATTTTCAAATACATTTTCTCACTTCATAGATTTCATTTTCAGTTCATTGACTGTGCTCCTTCATGCACAGAAGTTTATATTTTTATATTTGTCTAATATATTTTCACTTGTATTCCCTATGTTTTTCGGTAATATTCAAGAAATAATGGCCAATTACAATATCATCAATTTTCCCATTCTTTCTCTCAGACTTTTATTGGTTTAGGTTATATGTTTAGGAATTTGCTGAATTTTAAGTGAATTCATTTTTTTACACATGGATATATAACTTTTCCATTTCCATTTATTGAATATGTTTGGTCCTTTCTCTATTAAATGGTCATGGCACTTTTGCCCAAAACCTTTGGATTATATATACAAGGGTTTATTTCTGTGTTTTCTCTTCTATTCCAATGGTCTAAAAATCTATGCCAGTACCACACTCTTGATTATTGTGGCTCTATAATATGTTTTGAAATCTGGAACTGTGAGAACAATATCTTAGTTCTTTCACTATTCAGGTTCTCTCTGGACTTAATACTTATTTTTCTCTGCCAAAAGAAACAGCCATTGGGATTTTGATGTGGATTCTATTAAATTGATAGATTCTTTGAGTGACATTATTACTTTAACAAATCTTCCCATGCATTAACAAAGGATATCTTCTCATTTATTTGGGTCTCTTTGCATTTCTTTCATTCATGTGTTATATAGTCTTCAGTGTATCTATCATTCACCTACTTGCTTATCATTATTTTGCTGTTTTTGTGTTATTGTAGATTAATTTGTTTCTTGTTTACTTTTTGAGTTATTTATTATTGTTGTATAAAATGAAATTAATTGTTTTCCTTTATTGTTATGCTGGGTGGGGGTACATTGTGGCATTTACAAAAGTTCTTACAATATATCAAATATATCATACTTGAATTCACTCCTTCCCCTACTCTTGTTCTCCTTTATTCCCCCATCCCCTGACTCCCGGAGTAGTTTCAACAGATATTATTTTTGCATTTACATACATGTGTTCACATTTTTTGCACCATATTCACTGTCCTACTCCCTTTCCCCACCACCTCCCTCCCACTGGTACCAATCTCCCTGACTCCCTGGGCAAGACCCGTTCTGCCCTCCTCTTTTCCAATTTTCTAGAAGAAAAAAGAGAAAAGGGAAAAAGAAAAAAATATGACATTTTTGTTTGTTTGAGATAAAGGTAGCTACACAGGGAGTTTCCTTGTGTTATTCCCATGTATATATACATTTTAACCCCAACTGGTTTATCTTGTTTAATTTTCTTCATCATACCTTAGTCCCTTTCTTATGGTAGTTTCAGCCGGTTTAAGATTTCTATATTCATTCTTGTATAGAGAGTATATCAAACATATTCATCTTCTTAGTTTCCTTCTTTTACCCTACTCCTCCTGTATGTGACCTCCCTTAATGTGACCAGTGTCTCATAATATTGCTGCCTTTGTATTAGGTCTATGTGTCACACATGAGAGAGAATATGTGGCTCTTGTCTTTCTGAGCCTGGCTAACTTCACTTTAGTTTTTGCTCTCCAGTTCCATCCATTTACCTGTTAGTGACAAAATTTCATTCTTATTTGTGACTGAGTAAAATTCCATTGTGTATACATGCCACATTTTCTTAATCCATTTGTCAGTAGTGGGGCATCTTGGCTGTTTCCATAACTTAACTATTGTGATTAGTGTTGCAATTAACATGACTATGCAAATACCTTTGTTGTGACTCGACTCACATTCCTTTGGGTATATCCCTAGGAGTATTATTGCTGGATCATATGGCAGATCTATTTCTAGTTTTTTGAGGAGCCGCCATACTATTTTCCATAGTGGTTGTACTAGCTTACATTCCCACCAGCAGTGTATGAGGGTTCCCTTTTCCCACAACCTCACCAACATTTGTTGTTTTGGGTGTTCTTGATGGTAGCAATTCTAAATGGAATGAGTTTGAACCTTAGTGTGGTTTCTATTTGCATTTCTTTTATGGCCAGGGATGGTGAGCATTTTTTCATGTGTTTTTTGGCCATTTGGACTTCTTCCTTTGAAAAGGCTCTGTTCAGTTAATTTGCCCATTTCTTCATTGTGTCATTGATTTTTTTTTTTTTTTGGTAGTTAAGTCTTTTGAATTCCCTGTATATTCAGGTTATCAGTCCCTTGTCTGATGTATAGCTGGCAAAGATTTTCTCCCATTCTGTGGGTGGTCTCTTCAATTTAGAGACCATTTCTTTTGTTGTGCAGAAGCTTTTTAATTTCATGCAATCCCATTTATTGTGGCTATTTTCATGAAACTTGGTGCATTTGTTTATTGGTTCTGACAGGAGTGTGCATACAAGATAATGCCTTGTGCAAACAAGCACTTTTAAATCTTTCCTTCCAGTTTGGATTACATTTATTTCTTTTCTTGTTTAATTTTTCTGGCCAGAACTTCCAGTACTATGTTGGATATAAGGTATCAGGGTCATGTTTATCTTGTTATTGATTTTAATGTAAAAGCTTTCAATTATTTATCATTGGCTATAAACTTTTATACATGGCTTTTTAGTGCTTAGGAAATTTCTCTTTGTTCCTAGTTCATTGAGTGATTTTTATTATTAAGGGATGTTTAATTTTGTCAATTAATGCTTCTACTCCATTGTTCTCTTAATGTGGTATAATATATTGATTGATTTTTGTATGTTGAGCCAGCCTTACATTCAATGGTAACTCCAACTTGATCAACTATGCAGTTCATTTAGTGATTTGTTGAATCATGTTTCTGATTATTGTGTGTATTTACATCATTACTCACCATGGGTATTTGTTATATTGTTCTGAAATCTTATTGTCTTGTAGTGTCTTTGTCTCATTTTGTTATGAGCATAATACTGGCCTTCTACTATGAGTTTGAGTATAGTTCCTCTTTATATTTTTGTAGGAATTAGAGAAATATTGTTGTCAATTTTTTTAAATGATTGATAGAATTCACTAACGAAGACATCTCATTCTGGATTTCTTTTTTGTGAGAGGTTTTGGACCTGTAATTCAATTTTCTTGATAGCAATAGGCCTGATAATATTTTCAGTTTCTTTATGATTCAGTCTTATTATTTATTTAAATAAGAATTTATTTATTTAATCCAGGTTATCTCATTTGTTTGTATGATTAGTCATTTTTATTTTCTTTCTTTTTTTTGGTTGTTCTGAGGTTTGAATTCTGGTCTCATACTTGTTAGGCAGGGCCTCAACCACTTGAACCACATCCCCAACCCCTTTTTAGGTTGTAGTTATTTTTTTGATGGATATTTATTTGTTTTTATTTTATTGTTTTTACATTTACTCACATGTGTATTCATTGTCTAAGCCACCTTCCTTTAGTTTTTTTTGATAGATTCTCACATTTTTGTCCAGAGTTGGCCTCAGACTGCACTCCTCCTACCTATGTCTCCTGAGTAGCATGGATGGTAGACAAACCACAAAGCCTGGTTTATTTGTTTGGCATCAGGGCCTCACTTAACTTTTTGCCCAGGCTGGTGTCAAGCCATGATCCTTCTTTCTTTTCCCCTCTTTTTTAATTGTTGTGCTGGGGATACATTGTGGCATTGACAAAATTTTACAATATATCAAATATATTTTACTTGAATTCACCCACAATCCTTTTGTTCTCTGGCTACCAAGTAGCTGGGATAACACATGTAAGCCACTGTCCCTGGCCTCATTCATAGTATTTTCTTATAATATTTTTTATTTCTGGAGAATTGATTATAATATCCACTTCTTCATGTCTGATTCTAGTTATTTGAATTTTCTCTGTTTATCTTAGAACATTTAAAGTTTTGCTGATGTTTTCAAAGTACGAATTTTTCATTTCATTCATTTCTCTATGCTTTTGTATTATTTTTCTTTATAAGTAGAATAAATCTAGAAATAGCAATTCATATAGGAGAAAACCTGTACAGTTAAAGTAACATATGCTGTTTTTTATTGTTATTGCTTTGTAATATAGTTTGAAGTCAGGTATTGTGATACCTCCTGCATTGTTCTTTTGACTGAGTATTGCCTTGGCTATTCGTGGCCTCTTGTGCTTCCATATAAATTTAACAGTAGATTTTTCAATCTCTTTAATGAATGTCATTGGAATTTTGATGGGAATTGCATTAAACATGTAGATTACTTTGGGGAGTATCGACATTTTTACTATGTTGATTCTACCAATCCATGAGCATGGGAGATCTCTCCACTTTCTATAGTCTTCCTCAATCTCTTTCTTCAGAAGTGTATAGTTTTCCTTGTAGAGGTCTTTCACATCTTTTGTTAGGTTTACACCTAGGTATTTGATTTTTTTTGAGGCTATTGTAAATGGAATTGTTTTCATACATTCTTTTTCCGTTTGCTCATTGTTAGTGTATAGAAATGCTAATGATTTTTCTATGTTGATTTTATATCCTGCTACTTTGCTATAGCTATTGATGATGTCTAGAAGCTTCTGAGTAGAGTTTTTTGGGTCTTTAAGGTATAGGATCATGTCATCTGCAAATAGGGATATTTTGACAGTTTCTTTACCTATTTGTATTCCTTTTATTCCTTCTTCTTGCCTAATTGCTCTGTTTATTGCGGCACTATTCACAATAGCCAAGTTATGGAAACAGCCAAGATGCCCCAGCACTGACGAATGGATTAAGAAAATGTGGTATCTATACACAATGGAATTTTATGCAGCCATGAAGAAGAACGAAATGTTATCATTCGCTGGTAAATGGATGGAATTGGAGAACATCATTCTGAGTGAGGTTAGCCTGGCCCAAAAGACCAAAAATCGTATGTTCTCCCTCATATGTGGACATTAGATCAAGGGCAAACACAACAAGGGGATTGGACTATGAGCACATGATAAAAGCGAGAGCACACAAGGGAGGGGTGAGGATAGGTAAGACACCTAAAAAACTAGCTAGCATTTGTTGCCCTTAATGCAGAGAAACTAAAGCAGATACCTTAAAGCAACTGAGGCCAATAGGAAAAGGGGACCAGGAACTAGAGAAAAGGTTAGATCAAAAAGAATTAACCTAGAAGGTAACACCCACGCACAGGAAATCAATGTGAGTCAATGCCCTGTATAGCTATCCTTATCTCAACCAGCAAAACCCCTTGTTCCTTCCTATTATTGCTTATACTCTCTCTACAACAAAATTAGAGATAAGGGCAAAATAGTTTCTGCTGGGTATTGAGGGGGGGAGCGGGAGGGGGTGGAGTGGGTGGTAAGGGAGGGGGTGGGGGCAGGGGGGAGAAATGAACTAAGCCTTGTATGCACATATGAATAATAAAAGAAAAATGGAAAAAAAAATAAAGTAACATATGAAACTATGCCAAGAACTGTAAGAGAAGTACAAGCTAAAATTGCTGTTAGAACTCGTCTTCTTTTCTTGTCCTCCATTCCTGAGCTATTATTTTATAAACATGTTAGAACATACAGAGCAAAGTAGTGGTTTCAGTGGATGGGATGGAGTGGAAATCCATTTTGGCTCAGAACAGAGAATGTTGAATAAGCTTTGGAAGGCTTCCATGAAATAAAAGCCTACAGTAGGGTTAAATGGTTTTCTCTAGTACTTTCATATATGAAATAAACTATAAGAGGACTCCTACCAAGTCAACTCCTATGTGAATCAGTGTCATGGCAAACATTGCACAATAAATTTGACTTTAAATAAATATTTGTCAACATGATCTTCCCTAAAAACCTGTGGTAAATTTTTTAATGCCTATTTATTAAATAATAGATAAATTCAAAATTATTTGTCTGCAAAAATTCTTAGCAATGTCATTCAATTTCATAATTCTTTTATTAAATTCCACATCTAATTATACATTATATTAAATTCAGTCTCAAATTTAACTAATTATTTTAAACTTTAACCTTATATTCTCTTTGCTTCTATGCATAATTGGCTGTAGCTACATTTACTTTCTTATTATTTCCTTCATATCTTTCTTGGCCCTGCTTTCTGCATTGTGTCTCTGCTTTGTGAATGATAGTAATTCTTCAACAACAGGACTATATCTTTTCTTGAATGCAACAGGAAGGGTCCTTGTTCAATATGACATTTTTATTTTCTGTACTACCATGACCCATTTACTGTGTGTATTTATCTTGTCAACTTCTCACCATGATAAACTTCACTTACATATTTCTGCATCATTATTCCAATTCAATTTAAATCCCATCATTCTCTTCCCCCCCCCAAAAAAAAGATACAGAAGTGAAAACTTTTCTTAAACTCTACAAGGTATTATTTTAGCCTGATTTGGGATGCTCTTATATCCATGAATTAATTCTTTATTGGAGATCACCTACTTTGCATAATATAATCCTATCTCTGAATATAGCACTGATTCCTGGTTGAAGAATGGAATATAGTCATTGAACATAAGCTTAGAATTTATAATGTAAAATGGAGAGAAGTTTAATTTGTCATTCCATGATTATATGATATACTGCAACACTGGTATTTTATACATAGTGTTCTTATTATACACTTATTTCACTAGCTGAAAATAATAGAAATTATATGAAAATTAATTTTTATTTTGAAAATTATTTTTTATTTTATATTTTAAAATTATGTTTTTATTTATGTTTAATATATTTCTTTTGGGCTGACAGGAGTATTATGCATATTTATGAAGTATAGTTGGACATTTCAATACATCCATACATTGTATAATAATAAGATCAAGGTAATAGAAATATCAACTCAGATATTTATCATTTCTTTATGTTGGGAACATTCACCATTCTCTACTAGCTATTTTTAAATATTCAATTAATTTTTGTCAACGCGTTATCCAATTATGCTATAAAACATTCAGTTATTCCTCTTATTCAACTGGTTCCCTAGGCCAATTACCCATCCTCTCTCCACATTCCCTATAACTTCCCCAGGGTATGAGCATCACTATTCAATTCTATAATTCTGTGAGATCTGACATTTTAGCTTCTCCATATAAGTGAGAACACAAGGCATTTGTCATTCCGTACCTGGCTTATTTTGCTTAACAAAGTAAGTTTATTTACTAAGGTCTCTCTGGGTATGTTGTGGCAAGGTGTGGTTGGTGAGTATTTGTGTTTCCGTAGGTTATATGGGGTGGCACTGAACAGTAAACCAAGGTACGTGTGAGACCATGTGCTTAGTAGCAGAATGGGATGTGTGTCAGTGTGACCACAGAGTGACCATCTAAAAACAGTGGGCCGAGATGGGCCTATGTCAGTTTCTGAGGGCTGCATGGTTGATTTTACAGGGCTCCTGGGGCCAATCTGCTCAGTGTGGTCTGTTTAGCTGCTCCAAGGTTTCTGCTTGCTCCTTGGTTGCCTCAGAAGGCCAAGCTTCTAAGTATAGGCTGCACAACTGCTTTTTGGAGGCTGCAAAAAGCTGGTGTGGCTGACTAGATTTTCTCCAGTGTCCAAGTAGGCCAAGCTCCTTAGTGAAGATCAGCTGCTTTCCAGATCCATGGATTAGTGGACAGTGACACTAAGCTGCTTTCCATGGGTATCTGTGACCCAAGTAATTCAGGGATGGCTTACATGCTGCTTCTCATGTCTGAAGTTGGGTGATTGTTACTATCTGGCTATATCAGGTTTAGTGGGAGGGTGAATTTAACTTTTTAAATTAATATATAGAATACATATTTATGAGTCACAACACAATGTTACAATATGTATATATACATTATGTAATTTAAAAACTTAGTACACATATCTATGTCCTTAAACATTTATCATTAATTTGTGGTAAGACCATTCAAAATTCTGTCTTCTGACTTTTTGAAATATCCAATAAAATAGCATCATCTATAGTCACCCCTCTGTGCAATAGAGCAGCAGAACTTATTGATGCTATCTAACAGCAACATAGCTGTTGTTGATGAAACTTTCACCATTCCTGAAACTCCTCTACTATCCACAGACTCAGGTAAACACTTGTGTTAGTTACTTTTCTTTTCATTTTGACCAAAATATCTGAGAGGACAATTTTAAGGAGAAAGATTTATTTTGACTCAGAGTTTCAGAGGTGTCATCCCATTATGGAGGGGAGGGTGTTGTGGAACAGAAAAATTTATCTTATGCTGTCCAGAGAGCAGACAAAAGAGAATATAGGAAGGGGTCAGAACAAGATATAACCCCAAGGACACACCTCTATTAACCTACTTCCTTCTTAAACTCTACTTCCTCCTTTTCATTTCCTCAGAATAATGCCTTCATGTCATGAATTCATCAAGGCATTAATCCATTGATTAATCAGAGTCCTCATGATATAATCATCTCGAGAAATGTCTGCCTTACAGACACAGCCAGAGGTGTGCTCCATTAATCTCGAAGGTGTTTCTTAATCCAATCAAGTTGACAATCAAAATTATCCATGATAAATTCACAAATCTCTTATCAACTTGACATCCAAATACATCTCCTTAAACCATAATATTCCATCCATGGGTCCATGTTCATCTCATAATGCAAAATGAATTCAATACATTTTTATGACTTAATGGTTTTAGCAGTTGCAGCATTGTTCAATTTTTCAGAATTCAAAATCTCTGAGATTCAAAGCAAATAGATATGAACCCCTGTAATGTCAAAAACAAAATTACACACTTCAAATATACAATGGCATGGAATAATTTTTCCCATTCCAAAAAGAAGGAATGGGAGAATAGCAAGTTAAGTGTCAGACTAAAGCAAGACTGAAGTCCAGAAAGGGAAACCCTAAATCCTATAGCTCTGTGGTCAGAATTTGGGGCACCTGGTATCATGATGTCAGCTCCAAAGGGCTTGGGTTGCTCAACCCTTATGGCCTTATGATTTCTAGCCCACGTAATCTTGCTTGGGCTGGCTCCACTCCCTGACTGTGGCTTTCTTTAGAAAATGTTACAAGTCTTTGGCATTTCCAATATCCTGGTGTCTCCACTGCAGCTTCGACTTCAACATCACAGCTTCATTTATCATACCCTTACCAGAAAATCCTGCCACCTATTGCCTAATCTCCAAGACCTTCCTTTGAAATCTTGTGGTATCTGCCAGTACCCTATTTACATTCTGCATGCCTGAAAAACCAGGATTATGTGGATGATGCCAAGTTCAGCTGCCAGGTTGAGCAGTGTCTGGGTTCCTTTCGACTACAGCTGCAGGAGTCTACTAAGTGCCTAAGTGGCTGAACCTGGAAAAACACTTCCCTACATGGCACTCTTTGAGCAGTGCATTCCGGGGTGAGTTTCACAGCCTGGAGTCTGTGATGGGTGGGGATCTGGCCAATTCATGAGATGTCTTCAAGGCATCTTTCCAATTATCCTAGTGCAAAGTGCTTTGCTTCTTTTTAATGGCACTAGTCTCTTTAACAACCACACTGTCCTTGTCCACAGCTTTCAACTTGCTACACACGAGACTACAGACTACATGTCTTTCAAATCCATGTGCTTTTCTATTAGCACCCAATGATTTCTGTAAATCATTTTTTTTTGAATGTTACAATTGTTTTATATTTATTTTATCAAGCAATACAAGGTAATATTTCCATAGTATTGTCAGGTAAATGCTTGAACTTTGCTCACAAATTCTTAGCAAACCATCTCAGTGCAATCTTGAATTATTTTTAAAAAAATTTTTTATTATTCATTTATTCACATGTGCATGGATTGTTTGGATCATTTCTCCCCCCTGCCCACCTCCCCCACCCTCTCCCCATGTCCCCCCTTCACTTACAGGCAGAACATGTTCTGCCTTTATCTCTAAGTTTGTTGACATAAGCATAATAAGGAAGACAAAGCATTTTTGATAGTTGAGTTAAGGATAGCTATACAGAAAGATTCCTAGTATTGCTTTCGTGTACAAATGTGTTACAACCCAAGTTGATTCATCTCTAACTGATCTTTACACTGGTTCCTGCTCTTCTTCTCATGTTAACCTCTGTCGCTTTAAGGTTTCTGTATTAGTTCCTCTGGAGTGGGGATATCAAACGCTTTCATGTTTTGGGTTTTCTACCTATTCCTATATCTCCCATATGTGCTCTCCCCTTGTCATGTGACCAAAGTCCAACCACATTGCTGAATTTGCCCTAGATCTAAAGTCTGCATATGAGGGAGAAAATTCGATTTTTGGTCTTCTGAGCCTGGCTGACCTCACTCAGAATGATGTTCTCCAGTTCCATCCATTTACCTGCAAATGATAAGATTTCATTCTTCTTCATGGCAGAGTAAAATTCCATTGTGTACAAGTACCACATTTTTTTAATCCATTCATCAATATTGGGACATCTTGCTTGTTTCCTTAACTTGGCTATAGTTAATAGCGCTGCAGTAAACATGGGTGTGCAGGTGCCTCTGGTGTATCATAAGTCATATTCATTTGGGTATATCCCCAGGAGTGGGATTGCTGGATCATATGCAGGTCTATGTTTAGATTTTTAAGAAGCCTCCAAATATTTTTCCAGAGTGGTTGCACCAGCTTGCATTCCCACCAGCAGTCTATGAGGGTTTCTTTTTCCCCACATCCTCCCCAACAGCTATTGTTGGCAGTGTTTTTGATGATGGCTATTCTAACAGGGGTGAGGTGGAATCTTAGTGTGGTTTTGATTTGCATTTCCTTTATGGCTAGAGATGGTGAGCATTTTTTCATGTGTTTTTTGGCCATTTGAATTTCTTCTTTTGAGAAAGTTCTGCTTAGTTCAGTTGCCCATTTCTTAATTGGTTCATTGATTTAGGAGAGTTTAGTTTCTTAAGTTTCCTGTATATTCTGGTTATCAGTCCTTTGTCTGATGTAGAGCTGGCAAATATTTTCTCCCACTCTGTGAGTGGTCTCTTCCGTTTAGAGACCATTTCTTTTGTTGTGCAGAAGCTTTTAAATTTTATGAAGTCCTATTTATCCATGCTTTCTCTTAGTTGCTGAGCTGCTATGGTTCTATTGAGGAAGTCCTTTCCTATACCTATTTGTTCCAGAGTGATTCCTGCTCCTTATTGTACTAACTTCAGAGTTTTGGGTCTGATATTAAGGATCTTGATCCATTTGGAGTTGATACTAGTACAGGGTGATAGACATGGATCTAGTTTCAGTTTCTTGCACACTGATAACCACTTTTCCCAGAAACATTTGTTGAAGTGGCTGTCTTTTCTCCATCATATATTTTTGGCACCTTTGTCAAAAATGAGGTGGGTATAGTTGTGTGGATTCATATCTGGGTCCTCTATTTTGTTCCACTGGTCTTCATGTCTGTTCTTGTGCCAGTACCATGCTGTTTTTATTGTTATTGCCTTGTCATATAGTTTGAAGTCAGGTATTGTGATACCTCCAGCATTGCTCATTCTGCTGAGTATTGCCTTGGCTATTCGCAGTCTCTTGTGTTTCCAAATGAACTTTATGGTAGATTTTTCAATCTCTATGGTGAATGTCATTGGGATTTTGATGGGAATTGCATTAAATATTTAGATTGCTTTTGGTGGTATAGCCATTTTTACTATTTTGATTCTACCAGTCCATGAACCTGGGAGATCTTTCCATCTTCTGTAGTCTTCCTCAATCTCTTTCTTCAGGAGTTTGTAATTCTCCTTGTAGAGGTCATTCATATCCTTTGTTAAGTTTACTCCTAGGTATTTGATTTTTTTTGAGGCTATTGTGAATGGAATTGTTTCCATATATTCCTTCTCAGTTTGTTTGTTGTTGGTGTATAGAAAAACCAATCATTTTTGTAAGTTGATTTTGTATCCTGCCACCTTACTGTAGCTATTTCTGGTGTTTAAGAGTTTTTGGGTCTTTAAGGTATAGGATCATATCATCTGCAAATAAGAATATTTTGACAGTTTCTTTACCTATTTGTATTCCTTTTATTTCTTCTTCTTGCCTAATTGCTCTGCCTAGAAATTCCAGTACTATGTTGAATAGAAATGGGGATAGTGGACACCCTTGCCTCATTCCTGATTTTAAGGGAAATGGTTTCAGTTTTTCACAAGTAAGTATGATGTTGGCTGCAGTTTTGTCATATATAGCCTTTACAATGTTAAAGTACATCCCTTCTATTCCTAGTTTTTTTTAGACCTTTAACCATGAAGTGGTGTTGGATCTTGTTGAAGGCTTTTTCTGCATCTATTGAGATGATCAAATGGTTTTTGTCTTTGCTTGTATTGATGTGCCACCTTACCTTTATCGATTTGTGTATGTCGACCCACCCCTGCATCCCTGGGATGAAGCCAACTTGGTCATGATGTATGATCTTTCTGACGTGTTGTTGGATTTGGTTTGCCATTATTTAATTGAGGATTTTTGCATTGATATTCATCAAGGAAATTGGCCTGTAGTTCTCCATTTTGGAGGTGTTTTGTCTGGTTTTGGGATGAGAGTAATATTGTAATCATAAAATGAATTCAGCAGTGTTCCTTTGCTTTCTATTTCTGGAATAGTTTAAGGAGGGTTGGTATTAGTTTTTCTTTAAACGTTTTATAGCATATAGCAGTGAAACCATCAGACCCTGGACTTTTCTTTTTTGGGTGATTCTTGATTGCTGCTTCAATTTCTTTTATTGTTATAGATCTATTCAGATCATTAATATCCTCTTGGTTCAGTTTTGGATGGTTGTAAGTTTCTAGAAATCTGTCCATTTGTTCAAAATTTTCATATTTATTAGAGTATAGACTCTCAAAGTAGTCTCTGATGATTTCCTGGATTTCCATGGTGTTTGCTGTTATCTCTCCTTTTGCATTTCTGATTTTACTGATTTGTGTTTTTTCTCTCCTCATTCTCGTCAGGTTTGCCAAGGTCCTGTCAATCTTATTTATTTTTTCAAAGAACTAGCTTTTTGTTTCATTGATTCTTTGTGTGGTTTTTTTGTTTGTATTTCATTGATGTCAGCCCTTATTTTAATTAGTTCTTCCCTTTTTCTTGTTTTGGGATTTGCTTGTTCTTGCTTTTCTAGGAGTTTGAGCTATAGTAGTAGATCATTGATTTGAGATCGTTCTGTCCTTTTAATATATGCACTCATGGCTATAAACGTTCCTCTTAGGACTGCCATTGCTGTGTCTCATAGATTCTGGTAGGTTGTGTTTTCATTTTCAATAACTTCCAGGAACCTTTCAATTTCCTCTTTTACTTCATCAGTGACCCATTGAGCAATGTCTTGTTCAGAGTCCAATTGTTTGCATGTTTTTTTACTGCTTTTTTTGTTGTTGATTTCTAGTTTTAATGCATTGTGGTCAGGTAGAATGCATGGGATTATTTCTATTTTCTTATATTTGCTGATGCTTGCTTTGTGCCTGAAGATATGATCAATTTTGGGGAAGGTTACATGGGCTGTTGAGAAGAATGTATATTGTGCAGAAGTTCAATAAAATATTCTTTAGACATCAGCTAGGTCCATTTGATCTATGGTGTGATTGTAGGATTTCTTTTTGATTCTTTGTATGGATGACTTATCTGTTGGTGATGGGGGGGTATTAAGGTCTTCCACTACCACCGTGTTGGAGTTTATATATGTTTTAAGTCCTTCAGAGTATGTTTGATGAAATTGGGTGCATTGATGTTGGATGCATATAGGTTGATATTGTTATTTCCCTTTGGTATATTTCCCCTTTTATTAGTATTGAGTGTCCTTCTTTATCTCATTTGATCAATGTAAGTTTGAAATCTACTTTGTCCAAGGTAAGTATTGCTACCCTTGCCTGTTTTTGGGGGCCATTGGCTTGGTAAATCTTCTTCCAGCCTTTCACTCTCCACCAGTGCTTATTTCTGTTGATGAGGTGGGTCTCCTGTAGGCAGCAGATTGTTGGATCTTCTGTTTTAATCAAGTTTGCCAACCAGCGTCTTTTGATGGGGGGCTTTATTCCATTAACATTCACTGTTAGCATTGATAGGTATGTGGTGATCCCTGTCATGTAGTTGTTTTTTTTGTTGTTGTTTAAGGGTTTAATTGTGTGCAGCTGAATCAACGTTACTCTCTACTTTCTTGCCTTTTCTTCTCCTGTGGTTTGGTATTGCCTGCCTTTTTATGGTTTTGTTTGCTTTCACTTTCTGTGTGCAGAATTTCTTGAAGAATCTTTTGTAGTGGTGGCTTGGTGGTCACATATTGTTTTAATTTTTGCTTATCATGGAAGTCTTTCATTGCTCCATCTATTTTGAATGATAGTTTTGCTGTGTAGAGTTTCCTAGGATTGAAGTTATTTTCACTCAGTGCCTGGAAGACCTCACTCCATGCTCTTTTTGCTTTTAAGGTTTCCATTGAGAAATCTGCTGTGATTTTGATGGATATAACTTTGTATGTTATTTGTTTTTTCTCTTACAGCCTTCAGTATTCTTTCTCTAGTCTCTGTGATTGCTTTAATGATAATATGTCATCTGGTAGTTCTATTTTGGTCAAGTCTGTTAGGTGTTCTGGAGGATTCCTGTACCTGACTGGGAATAGTTTTCTCTAGGTTTGGGAAATTTTCTGTTATTATTTTGTTTACTATATATTACTATATATTATGCATTCCTTTTGCTTGCACCTCTTCTACTTATTCAATGCCCATGATTCTCAGGTTTGGTGTTTTGATGGAGTCAGTGAGTTCTTGCATATACTTTTTACAGGTCTTGTGTTGTTTGACTAATAGTTCAGTTTTTCCTTCAATTGCCATTTCATCTTCAGGTTCTGAGATTCTGTCTTCTGTTTGTTCTATTCTGCTGGAATGGCCTTCCATTTTGTTTTGTATTTCTGTGTCATTCTTTTTTCTGAGGTTTTCCATATCATGGGTCACTTCCTGTTTAGTATTTTCAATTTTTGGCCTTAATTCATTTATCTCTTGGTTTATGTAGTTCTCTGTTTCAGTTTGGTGTCCAAGGTGCAGGTATCCCAGCAGGGCTTGGATCTGGTGCTCCCACATGGAGCTGGAGTCCGGCGGGGCCCAAGGGGTGGTGGAACCTGAGGGGTGGGAATCCTGGTGGGGCATGGATCCAGCCATCCCATGCAGAGCTGGCTCCTCATGGGGACCGAGGGTCAGGGAACCCGGTGGAGCGGAGCAGCCGCTCCAAGACTCTATGGGGTGGGGACTTTCCATGCTGGCTGTTCTTTTAGTACATTATGGTGTGGAGAAGATGATCTAGGAGTTCAGAGTGCTGTACTTTTGGCACTACCTGGTGCTTTACCTCAGCCAAGTGTGTCTCCAGCATCTCAGCAAGGTCCCTAATTCACAGAGCTCATGCAGTCTGTGGCTGTGTTCCAGTCACCATCTTGTATCCTCCCTGACTGCAAATCTTTATAGAAGCAGCCAGTAATCACCATGCCCCAACCTGAATACTATACTGTCTTTAAATTTTCTCTGCCAAATCAATCAGTTCATTTCTTTCAAATTCAGCCTCACTTAAAATCTCAGGACACACAAAATGTACACAAATTCTTTGGCACAATATAACATGAATGCTCTACAGTTTTCATTTCCATTTAAACTTCTTTGGCCTAAGCTTGACTGTCTGAATAGATGTTAGCATTCTGGTCTGTTGAATGCTTACCAAAATTGTCCATGTATTTCCAATTACAGAATTCTAAGGCTTCTATAGCCCTCATCTCCACACTCTTCCAATTTCTGCCTGCAAATCATTTCCAAAGGTTTTGGAACCTCAAGGTCATGTTTAGCCACAGCAATGACCCCCATCTTTCATGTGCCTTTTTTCTTTATTAGTTACTTTTGCTGTGACCAATATATCTGGTAAAATTGTGTAAGGGAGGAAGAATTATTTTGGTCCATGGTTTCAGAGGTGTCAGTCCATCAGCGCAGAAAGGGTGTGGTGGAGTAAAGAACTTCAATTCATAGTAGACAGGAAGCAGAGAAAATTGAATATAGAAAGGGGCCAGAGCAAGATATGGTCCTACAGACATTCCCCCAGTGACATACTTCCTTCAAAATCTGGCCTCCTCTGATCCATCATAGCCCAATAACATCATCACAATAAGAATTAGGATTAAGGATTAGCTCATTGATTGGGTTAGAGTTCTCATGATTTAATTACTTCACAGACATATCTAGAGGTATGCCTTAATAATCTCCAAGTTGCTTCTAAATCTAATCAAGTAGATAATCAAGATTAATCATCATACAACTTCTCTATTCTGAACTACTAAAAGGTCATCTTTTTTGAACTACAACATATAGGTGAGATCACTAAGTATGTGTCTTTCAGAAACTGGCTTATTTCAGTTCATATTATGTTCTGCAGGTCTATCCATGTTGTTGTGAATGACATGGCTTCATCTTTATTGTGGCTGAACAGTATTCCAGTGTGTTTATGAACAATATCATTTTATTGTTTATAACATTCATTAGCTTATGGACACTGGTTGTTTACACTTCTTGGCTATTATAAACACAGTATAATGAACATGGGGTGATGATGCCTCTTCAACATATTGATATTGGTTTTTTATATATAACTCAGTCATGGAGTTGTTAGATCATATGGAAGTTCTATTTTTGTTTAAATTTTTGAGAAACCTCCACTGTGTTTCCCATAAATGATTGCACTAATTTGCATACCTACAAATAGTGTGAAGGCATTCCTTTTCTTGACACCTTTACCATCACTTTTGTCTTTTTGATAACAGCTATTTTTTTTATTGCTTTTACATTTACTCACATGTGTATACATTTTTGGGGGCACCTCCCCTCATTCCACTCTGCTTCCTGGCAGAACCTGTTCTGACTACTTGTTCACCAATTTTGTTGAAGAGAAAACATAAGAGACAATAAGAAAGACATAGCATTTTTTGAAAGTTTGAGATAAAGATAGCTATACAGAAAGATTCCTAGCATTGCTTTCATACACATATGTATTACAACCCACATTGGTTCATTTTTACCAGTTCTTATCACTACTTCCTAGTTCCCATCCTATAGTGGACTCAGCTAGTTTAAGATTACCATATGCCTCCTCTACAGTGAGCACATCAACTACATACAAGTTTTAGGTTTCCTTCACTTTCCCTATTCCTCCGTGTGCATTCTCCCCTTAGTGTGTGACCTATGTCCAATAATATTACTGTATTTCTTTTGGGTCTATAATCCGTATATGAGGGAGAACATGCTATTTTTGCCTTCTGAACCTGCCTAACTTCGCTGAAGATTATGTTCTCTACTTCCATCCATTTACTTGCAAATGACAAAATTTCATTCTTCTTTGTGGCTGAGTAAAATTCCATTGTGTATAAATACCACATTTTCTTGATCCATTCATCAGTAGTGGGACATCTTAGCTATTTCCATAGCTTGGCTATTGTGAATAGTGCTACAATAAACATGGGTGTGCAGGTGCCTTTATAATAACCTGAGTCACAGTCCTTTGGGTATATCCCTAGGAGTGGAATTGCTGGATCATATGGCAGATCTGTGTTTAGTTTTTTAAGAAGATTCCATATTGTTTTCCAAAGTGGTTGCACTAGCTTACATTCCTACCAGCAGCGTATGGGGGTTCTTTTCCCAAAATTTATAGTTGGGGGTGTTCTTGATGATAGCTATTCTAACAGAAGTGAGGTGGAATCTTAGTGTGGTTTTGATTTGCATTTTCTTTATGGCCAAGGATGGCAAGCATTTTTTTCATGTGTTTTTTGACTATTTGGATTTTGACCTTTGAAAAAATTCTGTTTAGTTCAGTTGCCTATTTCTTTATTGGTTCATTGATTTTGAGGGAGTTTAGCCTTTTGAGCTGCTTGTACATTCTGGTTACCAGTCCCTTGTCTGATGTATAGTTAGCAAAATATTTCTCCCACTCTGTGGGTGGTCTCTTCAATTTACAGAACATTTCTTTTGTTGTACAGAAGCTTTTTAATTTTATTTAGTCCCATTTGTCCATCCTTTCCCTTAGTTACTAGGCCACTTGTATTCAACTGAGAAAGTCCTTGCCTATACCTATTGTACCAGAATATTCCTTGCTAATTACTGTACTAACTACAAGATTTTGAGTCTGATAATAAGGTCCTTAATCCACTTTGAGTTGACACTAGTACAGTGTGACAGGCATGGATCTAGTTTCATTTTCTGCAGTCAGATTGTTGCGGGAAACAGTGAGGGAAACAAAGTCACAGGTGGTCAGAAAGACAAGTCAGTTACAGAGAAACAAGTTGGTTACAGAGTTTCCCCCAACCCCCCTACAGAATGTGGTCACAGTCACAGGAAACCTTGCAGAGCCCAGCTGAAGGTCTATGACACTTTTGAGCTTGCAGAAAGCTGCTTGTAGCCCCCAGATTAGGGAATTCAAGATAAATTCTAGACACACAGTAAATCCCAGAAAAATAGCCATGTTGGCTCCAACAAGATAACCGGTGTTCCCAGCAACATTTATTGAAGAGGCTGTCTTTTCTATATCCTATGTTTTTGGCATCTTTGTCAAAAATAAGGTGGGTGTAGATGTGTGGACTCATATCTGGGTCCTCTATTCTTTTCCACTGGTCTTTGTATCTGTTTTTGTGCCAGTACCATGCTGTTTTTTTATTTTATTTTATTTGCTGTGGCTCTGTAATATAGTCTGATATAAGGTATTGTGATAGCTCCAGCTTTGCTCTTTTTGTTCCATGCTCCATATTGCTTGGGTTATTTGCATTTTTTTGTGTTCCCAAATGAACTTTAGGGTACATTTTTCAATCTCTGTGATGAATGTCATTGGAATTTTGATGGGAATTGTGTTGAACATGTACATTGCTTTTGGTAATATAGCCATTTTTATGATATTAATTTTGCCTGTCCATGAGCATGGGAGATCTTTCCACCTTCTTTAGTCTATTTTGATCTCTTTCTTCAGTGTTTTATAGCTCGCCTTCTAGAATCCATTTACATCCTTTGTTCAGTTTATTCCTGATATTTAGTTTTTCTTGAGGGTATTATAAATGGGATTGTTTTCCTATATTCTTTCTCAATGCCTTTGTTGGTGTATAGAAAGGCAACCAATTTTTGTAAGATTTTGTATCCTGCTACATTGCTGAAGCTGTTTATGATGTCTAGGAGTTTTAGTGTAGAATTTTTTGGGTCTTTGAAGTATAGGATCATGTCATCTGAAAATAGGGTTACTTTGACTATTGTTTACCTACTTGTATTCCTTTTATTTCTTCTTTTTGCCTTATTGCTCTGGATAGGAATTCCAGGATTATGTTGAATAGGAGTAGGGACAGTGGACATCCTTGTCTCATTCCTTACTTTAGGGGAAATGGTTTCAGTTTATCCCCATATAGTATGATGTTGACTATAGGTTTGTCATATATAGCCTTTATATGGCCTCATGTTGTAATGATTATATTTATATTAGGTGCCCATAAGGAAATGCATACAGAAAGAAAATAAATGAGTAGTCACCTAGGATTTGGGGTGAGGTAGACATAGGGGTCGGGGTGAGAATAAGGAGTGACTATTAATTGTTGTGAAGTTTCCTTTGGGCATGATGAAATGTTCTAAAATTGATGGTGGTGATGGCTGTACAACTCTGTGAATAAATCACAGCCCAATAAATTATACATTTTAAGTGTGGAAAAAAATATAGCCTTTATAATGTTGAGGTACATTCCTTCTATTTCTAGTTTTATTAGAGCTTTTATCTTGAATTAGTGTTGAATCTTATTAAAGGCTTTTTCTGCATGTATTGAGATGATCAAGTGGTTGTTGTCTTTGCTTCTATTAATGTGCTGTATTACATTTATAGATTTGCCTATGTTGAACCCCCCTGCATCCCTTGGATGAAGCTGACTTGGTTGTGGAGAATGATCTTTCTGATATGATGTTGGATTCATGTTGCCATTATTTTATTGAGGATTTTTGCATCAACGTTCATTTAGGAAATTGGACTGTAATTCTCCTTTTTTGGATGTGTCCTTGCCTAGTTTTGGGAGGAGTGTGATACTGGCTTCATAGAATGAATTAGGCAGTGTTCCTATCCTTTCTATTTCATGGGTAAGTTTAAGGAGTGTTGGTCTTAGTTCTTCTTTAAAGGTCTTGTAAAATTCAGAAAAGAATCCATCAGGTGCTGGACTTTTCTTTTTTAGGAGATTCTTTTTTGCTGGTTCAATTTCATTATGTGTTATAGATCTGCTTAAGGGTTAATATCCTCTTGGTTCAGTTTCATTGATTCTTTATATATATATGTATACATATATACATATATATATGTGTGTTTATTACATTAATTCTGACCTTCATTTTTATTATTTCTCTCCTCCTGCTTGTTTTGGGTTTTGCTTGCTCTTGTTTTTCTAGGAGTTTGAGATGTAGCATTATTTTGTTTATTTGAGATCTTTATGCCCTTTTAATATATTTACTCATGGCTATAAACTTTCCTATTAGGGTTGGCTTTGCTGTATCCCATAGTTCTGGTAGTTGTGTTTTCATTTTCATTAGCTTCCAGGAAGCTTTTGATTTCCTCTCTTATTTCTTCTATGACCCACTGATTATTGAGCAATGTGTTATTCACCCTCCAACTTTTTGCATATTTTCTGCTGTTGTTTTTGTCATTGAGTTCTAGTTTTAATGTCTTGTGGCCAGATAGAATGCATGGGGTTATTTCTATTTTATTTATATTTGCTGAAGCTTTTTTTGCCCTAAGATATGATACATTTTAGAGAAAGTTCCACAGGCTGCTGAGAAGAATGTATATTGTGTTTTTGTTAGATGAAATATTCTGTAGACATCAGTTAGGTCCACTTGACTTATGCAATCATTTACTTCTAGGATTTCTGTGTTGATTTTTTATTTGGATGACCTATCTATTGGTGATAGAGGAGTGTTGAAGTCTCCCACTACCACTGTATTGGAGTCTATATGTGTGTTTAAGTCCTTTTGTGTATATTTGATGACATTGGGTGCATATAGGTTGATAATTGTTATTTCCTTTTTGATGTACTGCTATTTTTATTAGTATGAAGTGTCCTTCTTTGTCTTGTTTGACCGATGTAAATTTGAAGTCTTCTTTGTCTGATATAAGCATTGCTACTCCTCTTTGTTATGGGGGCCATTAGCTTGGTAAATCTTCTTCTAGCTTTTCACTCTACGCTAGTGTTTGTTTCTGTCAATAAAATGGTCTCTTGTAAACGACAGATTGTTAGATATTCCCTTTTAATCCAGCTTGCTAAATGATATCTTTTGAAGGGGGAGTTGAGTTCATTGACATTCAGTGTTAATATTGGTAAGTATGTGGTGATTCCTTCCATTTATTTGTTTAAGGATTTGATTGTGTGTAGCCAAATCAATGTTAATTTCTGATTATTTCTCTTTTCTTCTCCTGTAGCTTGATACTTCCCATCCTCTTTTCATTTTGTTTTCTTTCATCTTCCATGTGCAGAATTCCATGGAGAATCTTCTGTAGAGGTGGCTTGGTGGTCATATATTTTTTTAGTTTCTGTTTATCATGGAAGATTTTTATTATTCCATAAATTTTGAATGATTATCTTGCTGGGTAGGTTATCCTAGGGATGAAATTATTTTAATACAGTGCCTGAAATACTTCACTCCATGCCCTTCTTGCTTTTAAGGTTTCCATTGAGAAATCTGCTGTGATTTTCATGGTTTTAGCTTTATATATTATTTGTTTTTTCTCTCTTACAGCCTTCAATATTCTTTCTCTATTCTCTGTGCTTGTTGTTTTATGACAATATGCCATGGGGAGATTCTATTTTGGTCTAGTATATTTGGTGTCTTGGAGGGTTCCTATACCTGAATGGGCAAAACTTTTTCTAGATTTGGGAAGTTTTTTGTTATTATTTTATTGAATATATTATGTTTCCCTTTGTTTGCTCCTTTTATCCTTCAATTCCCATGATTCTCAGGTTTCTTATTTTGATGGAGTCACTAAGTTCTTGCATATTCCTTTCACAGCTTTTGAGTTGTTTGACTAAGGCTTCTTTTTTTCCTTTAATTTTTATTTTATCTTCAGCTGCAACTCTGTTTGTGTAACTGCTCCCCCATCATGGTGGGGCAATTCAGTTTTGAATACTGCCCTCTGTCTTACAAGATCAGCGCCAGGATCCACCACTTGCCCAGTTTTAGGAGGTTGGCTTGTTGCCCCATCCTTGCTCTCAGCCTTTGTGCCTCCCCCAACCTCTGATTGGTGCTAGTGGCTCCTCTGGGAGGTTTGCTTGTCATCACACAACTGCTTTAAGCCTTTGTGCCTCTCCTGAGCTCTGCTCAGTGTTAGCATCTCCTCTGCAATGTTGGCTTTTTGCCCTGCCCCTGCTCTTATACTTTGTTGCTTTTCACTCACTGAGAGTTTGGCACAAAAAGTTCAGCTCCTTGCCCCACCCCCATTCTCCAGGGCAGGTTTGCCATTCCACCCCCACATTTTCTGTCAGTGTTAGATTACAGTTCACTCTTCATGCTTTTCAATTTTGTTGGAGGGATTTGGTCTGCCCAAGGGCTGCACTGGGTTATGTTCCTGGGGAGTGAAGTGGGGAGTCACGTGTGGTACATGATGCTCACCTGTTTGTTCTGCAGATTCCCGCAAATAACTTCAGAACTGTCTGGTAGGGAGAAATGGCACCTGTGGCTCAGTGTAGGGAGTCTTTCCTCGGGTTATGGGTCTAGGATGTCATAGAGTTTGATTCTGATTCATGTCCTGTCTTCGAATTGTTTGGAGAAAAAAAAAAAAGAAAGAAAGAAATGGCTAGGGGGCTTTTTTCTCAGGGCAAGACATGCCTTACTGGCTATGCTGTATGCGACTTTTGTGGTTGTTAAGTGCAATCAAAAGCTGATTTAAGGGACAGTCCTTGAATTTTATGTACACGTAATGTGTTGACGAGTTATTATTTTGGCTAGAAGCAATCAGAATTACCCAAATGTAGCTCCGATGTCTCAAGGTGGTTTCTAGAATTATGGAGTTTAAGATTCCAATTGGTCTACCCTATCTGCCATCTTGAATCCTCCTGATAACAGCTGTTCTAAGTAGTAAAATTGTATCTTATTTTGGTGTTGATTTGCATTTGCCTAATGATTAGTAATCTTAAGTATTTTTTATATACTTGCTGGACATTTGTTTGTCTTCTTTGAAGAATGTTTATTTAAATTTATTGATAATATTTAAATTGGGTTATATGTTTTTTTTTCTATTGAGTTTTGTAATTATTTATTTAGTCTATTAGCCCATTGCCTAATATATGGTTTGGAAATATTTTTTCCCAATCTGTACATTGTCTCTTCACTATGTCATTTTTTTGCTTTGATGCATAGAAGTTTTTTAGTTTGGTGTAAACTTATTTGTGTAGCTTTCCTTTTGTTGTCTGCACTTTGGGGATAGTATGCAAAAATCTTTGCAATTCTAATATCCTGAAGTATTTTGCACATTTTCTTCTTGTCATTTCATAGCTTCAGGTCTTACTTTTAAATCTTTAATCCAGTTTGAGTTGACTTTTGTAACTGGTAATATAAGCATCTAGTTTCATTTTTCTGCATAGCTATCCAATTTTTCCAGCACCATTTGTTGAAGAAACTCTTCTTTCCTTTATATGTGGTCTTAGCTTTTTGAAAATCTCTTGGCTTGAAGTGCTTGGGTTTATTTGTAGGCTTTCTGTTTTGTAAAACAAGTATACTTTGCTTTTTGTTACCATGATGAAAGCCTGTCTAACTCTCTATTGTAATGGTTTGTTAGTCTTTTTAAGTTCACAAAAATATTTTATGAAGTAATGTGGCTTTTGTAGGATAATATTGGGGTAGTTTGGAATAAAATATTGATGAATTAACTATCACGTCAATTGAATGCACAAATATTTATCATAACATTTTACTGTTTTGATTTTTAATTATTCTGAGAATCATTCCACAAGTGATAAATAATTGCTAGACTATGTTTGTTAGAAAAAAATAACTTGATCAGTGTGTAATATTTTTACATAGAAATAAAATAAATTTCAAAATATTCTCCCACATGAATAAATCTGTCATAACTCTTCTTAGATACATACCCACAAGTTGTGCTCAAGACTATAGCTGAATAGACTATCTCAGTTGTCTATTACTGCATAACAAAATATTCTCAAGACAGTGACTAAATATGAGAACTGTTATTTTTCTCATAATTATCTGGGCTTCTTAGAATTAGCTAAGCAGTTCTTCACATTTCCTCAAATGAGGCTATATTAACTTTGAGCCAAATTGGCTTAGGGAAGTCCAAGATAGTTTCATTCATAAATCTGGTACTTCAGAAAGGGTATCTGGAATGGCTGGTGGCAAGCTGGTCTTCTCTTTTTTCAAGTGGTCTTTCATCTTTAGGTAGTCTGCCTTTTATCTGGTTATCAAGGGGCAGAAAATAAAGGTTATAAGAACTTTTATAAGGTCTGTGTTCAAAGACCATAATTTTCATAACATTTTGCTGGTGAAAGTCAGATATGAGAGCAGACCAGATTTTAATGCAAAGTAAAGAAATTACCTCTTGAGGGAGAAGGGTCAAGAATGTACAAGTATAGGAGTATTCACTAGTGGCATTAAAAAAAATAGTCTATAACAATACACTCCCTAACCATAATAGTACATAACTTCCCAGATTCAAAATACACTGTTTACCCTGAGACTTAACCCACTATGCATCAGCTGAAGGTCAAGGATCTCATTGTCACCATTAGGTTTGAGACTCTACAAGGATAGACTCTGCTGTTCTAGAAGTTTGTAAGCTGCAACAACTAGTTATCTGTCCCCAAACAGATAAATTATAATTTAACATTATAATATTGGAATTAATTTACCTCATTGATATTATTATTCAAAAAGCAGGAAAGGAAGGGCATTCAGGAACAAGGTCCATTGAAATTATACCAGGTATATGCAAAGATTTGGCCCTTGTTAGTGGACAGAAAATGCTTCCTGATTAAAGATTAATTCTGCTTTTGGGAACACTTCTCTAATACATTGTTCTAGGTTGCTTTTGTGGCAACCAACTAAGACTTCTATAATTTTTGTACAGTATGGCCGATGACTATAATAGAATTAGTCTCTTAGCCTTCTAGTTTCCAAAGGAAAATTGGTGTCCAGGATCTTATTTTCATTTTAAATGATCTCCATAATTTTTATTCAAGCTCTTGTAGGTAAAATTTAAATTTTTGTGGGTTTTCTTTTTTCTGTATACATTTTGCAAACTTTATCATTAATAAGTAACCTATGGGGAGATATTTTTTGGTATCGTTTGAATATGGTTTGAGTGTATCCCCTAAATGTTTATGTGCTGATAGTTTGGTCCCAGTGTGACATCAAGAGGTGGTGGCACCTTTAAGAGAGAGGGCCTACTGGAAAGTGATTAGGTCATGGCCACCCTTGGAAGTGATTAATGGTGGTTTCATAGGGTTGATTAGTTATCTGAGAGTCGATTGTTTTAAAAGAGACAGTCTGGTCCTTCTGCAGTCTCTTCCTTTCTGACTCAACATGTGACCTCTTTTCTACTCAATGGTGTACTCTAACCAGGATGCAATCTGTCAATCTGTCAATCTGTCATGTCACAATATAGACAGAAGGTCGCCACTAGAGGGCAAAGTGATGTGACTATGCAACCTTGGACTATCAGCCTCAAAATCTATGAGCCAAATAAATGTCTTTTCTTTATAAATCACCCAACTTCAGGTATCTTGTTATTGCAATGCAAATCTGAAACTGTAACTATGCTGTTCTACAATTGCTTTCCCTCATAAGATTAGCATGTACTCATGACTTTTTTTCTAAACCTATTATTATGTGATTTCCTTCCATAATATACTATAAAGTGTAGATTATCTGTACAAAGTTGTACAAGTCCTATCTTTACATGCATATAATGTACTTTAATCATATTCATCCCATCTATTACCTTTCTTATCCCTCCTGTCATCTCCACCTGTTCCCTTCTGCAATCCTAATGGAACCCTTTTACTTTATGTCTTTTCCCCCATTAGATTCCATGTGTGAGAGAAAACATGGGATTTGTCTTTATGAGACTGATTTATTTCACATATATCTCTATCCATTTTCCTGCAAATAACATAATTTCACTCTTCTTTATGGTTGAGTAGTACTCCATTTCGTTTATATACCTCATTTTCTTTACCTAGTCATCCGCTGATGAGCACCTAGGTTGCTTACATAATTTGGTTATTGTGACTAGTGCACAGGTAAACATGAGTTTGCTGCTATCTCTATAGTAATCTGATTTTGATTCATTTACCTATGTACCCAAAAGTGGTATAACTGGATCGTATACAAGTTCTCTTTGAAATTATTTTGGAGAACCTCCATACTGATTTCCATATTGACTACATTAATTTACTGTCCCAAAAACAGTATTTTTCTGAGTTTTTTATGAAACTTATTTGGAATCATTCATAATTCTTTCCTTCTTCTATATTACCTCAGTTGAAAATGTTAAACGTTTCACTAATATATAATACGGGTTACTTTTTTCTGCCTTTCAACAATAATTATTTCTTTACTGCTCTGCTTTCTATCAACACTCTCATTACCTATCAACCTCTAGTTGACATTTGGGTTCAAAAATCAAGATTGACACTAGCACATATGTTGTTGAAAAACACAAAATGCTAAAATAGAATCATTATAGGTCATATTCATTTTTTGGTTAATAGAAAAATAACAATAAAAATATAACCCATAGGAGAATTTCAGGAGATTCTCTAGATTTAGTACACAGGTAGCTTAGTTTTATAGACCACAACATTTAAACTTACTTACAATATGAGCTAGTATGCTGAAGAAGATGCTGAAGGGCTGTAGAATTTTCAAATTCTGTGTTCTATTAAGCTTCTTTTAATATATATAGCACAAAGTACACAGGCAGTTTAGAGAAGCATTAAATGGCAAAATGTGAAGTATTTTTCTTTGCTTAATTGTCACTCAAGCAGAGCATTTAAACAATGTTTACCTATTTCTTACACATCCTTATTAATCAGAGATTTAGTATATTTTGTGAACTCTAAATTTTAAAATTAGATCTTTTGAAAGTGCTTAATGTATTCTAGAATCTTAAATATGAATTGGAGACACAATAAAAATGGGATTTCAAGACCATATTCTTAAGACTTAGAAAAAAATCATAATTGAATCCAATTGAAGGAAAATTAAATTGATCAGCGGAAAGGAACAATTCTTATACATTGAAAAGAAGCCTTTATTCATGGTAGAATACTAAAAAAGAAATAGTTTGTATTCAAATACCTTGAGAAGCGATATTGTCCAATCAAACTTAAACTAACTTTTGATAACATCTGTCTTTCTCTTGGTACTTATTGAATCATTTAAATAATATTAAAAATTAGAGGTGGCTTCTCTACTTCACTTTCAGAGTTTTAAGACATTTAAACTATTCCACTTCTAATTATTTATCTTGATATTTAAACATTAGTTGATAGAAGAATTAAATCATAGAATTTATATGCCTATTTTAGAAAAAACAAAGAAATTTCTAAAGTAAGAAAACATATACACCACATAAAGAATGCTTTTACATTTTGTATTACATTTAAAAATAACTTTTATAATAATTTGGGTATGAGTAAGTAGGAAAAAAGAATACAATGAAACAATAAATAAATGTACAGCTACAGCAAGTGTGTGTCATGCAGTTGAATTGAGATTTTCACATTTTGAAATTTCAATTTGTTGGAAAATATTCTTCCCAGTGTACCAATGTTATAAGCAAAAGTAATTTCCTTAGACAATGCACTATTTTAATTAATCCTTCCAAATTGCCATCCTGCTTCTAGACTTTAAGGACATTTTTACATTCTCCATGATGTTCCTACCTCACTTAAAATTACATCATTCTGATTTCTGATATTAATATGGAGAAAGACACACTTGTCCTACTTCTTAGAAGTCACCCCATATAATGTCCTAGGCTCTTTTATATCAAGCGATACATTTCTGCTTTAATTTTAATTTTATTAAATAGTTTATCTCTACTTTCAACTCATTTAAATTTTTCCTGTTTTATTTAGCACTTTATATAATACAGTCCTTACACAATAGTGTTATATATATACTTATGGACATCTATATGAAGATATATTCATGTTTAGAAATCATATTTATACATTTTTCTTCACATCTTACAGTTGCTTTTAAAGAAGTTTTAATGAAGGCAACAGTCAGGAAAGTCTGACTTGTAGGAATGTTGAAAAATCATTCTATATCTTGGTTGATCTGCTGATTACAGTGTTTATACATTGAATTGTACATTTAAAATCAGTGAAAAATATGGATACATACAAAATTATTAAAGCTATTTATTTTGAGATGTACAGTGCATTATTGTCAAGTATATTCACTCTACCGTGTCATAGAATACCAGAAAATTTTCCTCATAGGTAATAACTGTAGTGATGAATATACTAGTTATCTTGATTTGATCATTATGCAATGTATATATATGCATCAAACATCACATTGTACAAAAGAAATATTTACAGTTATAATGTGTCAACCATAAAAGTGATGATAAAATAAATAAGTGGATTTTGGTTTTATGTAAAACTGAATCTCATATGAAGAATTAATTTTTGTCATTGTTAATCTTTTATTGTTTTTATCAAACATTAATAGTCATTATTAGCAGAACAGAAAATAATAGTGATTTCTTTGGTAGTACTAAGGAAATAATGAATATTGTCCATCAGATAATTTAGAATGATTTTCATATAATAATAAGCTTATTGTTTTTCATTTATCTCATTATTTTCTATACTATATTCCAATTATTCACAGTATTCGTAAAATAAAGTTCAAACTGTTGATTTAAAACAAGACCAAATTTTCCCTGATTTTACTGATATTTTCAAATATGCAAGAAGTTTACAGATCTCTTCTACAGTAAATTCATATTCTTTAGCTTCCAGTTTTAGTAAGGACTAGGCAAATAGTTATAGAGAATGAGATAGTTACTTTACTCAAATAATTTAGCAGTCATTATTAAACAGGTCATATCGACTTTCTTGCCATTAGAATATTCACTACACACTGGTTGAAAAACAATGAAAAGGAAAACCATAAAGTTTATATGATGGCATTAAAGAACTTGTTTTAAACATTGAGATTATGTTCACATATTTTGGCTAGATTTGTGCTATCTGTACATTTGGTTAGCATGCCATATTACTGGAATTTAATCACCAAAGACATATAGAATAGAAGGAAACAACATTTATCTCACCAATCATTTCCTTTGTAGAGGCTTACATCAATATATTCATCTGTATTGTTTGGATAAATTTAAATATGTCTTCATCTACCAATATAATTGCTCATGCTGTCATAAGTGATTCTACTGACCTTTAGCTTCATAAACAGTTGTATGTCTAATAATCTGTCTATAAAGTATTTTTCTAAAATGCACATAGTAATAATTTAGTGTGAAAGATTTAATATTAGAACACCTGTGTTTCAATACTGTCATTTAAAAGCTCTACATTTTTCATCTATAAAGATATGCTGAACAAACATATTAGTTTTATACATGGGAAATTTATAAGTAAAAGATTAATATTTTAGAGTAAATAATTGTAAGGTTTCTTTAAATAATTAAGGTATATTGAGCATTAACTCTATGGTTTGCCCATTGCTGGGAAGTGTAGATAACTGGTCTTCAGAAAATGTACTGTTGAATGACAAAGAAACACATTAATCAAATAACCTTAAAAATACATTAAACTGCAAACTCATAAACTGTATGAAAGAAAGCCACACTATTCTGATTAATCAGATGAAACCTCTGTTTCTGCCATACTTGGTTTTAGATAGATTTGTGCTATCTGTACATTTGATTAGCATGCCCTAATTATTAGCACCATTTCTCTGGATGTGTAGGTTCCTTTTATTGCTGTTTGTGTCTTTAAATCTCAATGTATGATCAAAAGAAATTTATAAATTCATTCCTTTTCTTAACTTTCGTTTTAAAATTTTTTATTGTTGTGCTGGGGTTACATTGTGACATTTACCAAAGTTTTTTACAATATATCAAATACATAAAAGTTGAATTCACCTCATCCATCATGCTAATGATGCTAATTATTATGTCCTTAGAATAATACTTTACAACTGTCTTGCTTCTGTAACTACTACCTTGTGATGCATTATACATGGCATGCTCACATCAAGAATAACAGTAAGACTAAACAGGGAAAAGTTTTCCATATCTTATGTAATCACAGAGACTGGAAGCTGAGCAAAGTACATAAACTTATTCTGTCACTGTTACGGAAGTGGAAAATCAACATAGAGATCCTTGTGTCCTCTGAGAAAGTTTCATTCCCAGAAAACACTGTATATTCAAAGAACATGGACATTTAAATGAAAATTGTCCAGTATGTCAGTAATATAAATTGTTATAAAAAAGAAGAAAGGAAAATTGAAGCATCTCTTTTATAGGCTGAAACAGAAGGTGGATTATGTTTCAGACATGCCAAATAATTTTGAAATCCAGTTACAAGACAATGTCACTTGATGACAGCTTTCAGCAGATGGATACCAGCATATGTGCACTATATGATGTGATTAATTGAATGACCAAGAATTAGTTTTCCTATAAAAAAAAGAGAAAGAGAAAAAGAGATATGTGAAATTTCATGGTTTTGCAAATTTAAAGCTTTTCAACTTTATTTATTAATAATAAATCATACTTCAAGGACACAATATCATTTATGGTTCATTGTCAACAGTTCAATAACTAAGTTCATTTGTTTGGAAAATTGCAGGTTTCATTCCTTCTACTTGCAAAAATTTGTTTATTCATTTTCTTTTTTGTTTGTTTATTTATTTACATGTGCATACATTGTTTGGGTCATTTCTCCACCATGCCCCCCTCCCCTCCTCAGTTTCAGGCAGGTCCCGTTCTGCCCTTATCACTGATTTTGTTGAAGAAAGGACATATGCATAATAAGAAAGACAAAGTGTTTTTGCTACTTGAGTTAAGGATAGCTATACAGAGAGATTCCTACTATTGCTTTCATGTACCCATGTGTTACGACCCATGTTGGTTTAACTCTAACTGATCTTTACCTTGGTTTCTGATCCCCTGCTCATGATAACCTGTCGTTTTAAGGTTTCTGTATTAGTCCCTCTGGAGTGGGGACATCAAACGCTTTCATGTTATGGGTTTTCTGTTTAATTTATTCATTTTCTAATTCATATATATGTTTGAAAAATATCACATCAAGAATGAATAAATTGGGCACAATTATTTCATTCTAAGAGGAATTCTGGTGCTAATCAGAGTTAGCTTTATATCTATCCTTTTAAAAAGTACTTATCTGCCGAAGTAACACATGAAACACATTCATACAAGTAATATATGCTAAAATAAAAAGAACAGGATCACTACTCTCCCTTTTAATCCCCAATTCACACCAATAGAATATGATACTATTTAACCATGTTAATGGATAATGAAGGTCCTGATAAGGATGATGAAAAGAAGTAACTGGTAAATTTGTATAGCACTGAACCATAGCTACTTGAGAAAACTTTCTGTCTCCTGAATATGAATATGGGAAGAAACTCTATCAGATTTGCATTACTTCCTCTAAATTAGAGAAAAATATTTTAATCAGAAAAAAGCTTGTATCATTATCAATATTTAAATAATGTTATCATTTAAGTGATTCCTATTTTGCCAAGTTATAAGCAGAAAACTAGAAACACCAAACTAATTTCAAATTGTACAATCATAATATTGGGCACAAATTTTATATATTTGCTTCTTTATATTTTAGGCATTTCATGCAATATTTAAAAGTTCTATTTTATATGTGTACACAATAACTCAATAGCCATGAATACTCACTGTTAAAGGTTACAGTACCTTGAGAAAATATACTATATCTGCTCTTATTCTTTTATCATAGTAAGCATAGTAATGATAGGAAACAGTTTCTGCATCGAAGGAGGCAAAATATGTGTTGATCTAATTTGTCAAAGTAAATGCAAGTATTTCTCCTGATGTGTAGGTTCCTTTTATTGCTCTTTGCGTCTTTAAATATCAATGTGTGATCAAGAGAAATTTATAAACTCATTCTTTTTTATAACTCTCTTATAAAATATTTTATTTTTGTGCTGGGCTTACATTGTGACATTTACCAAAGTTCTTACAATATATCAAATACATCAAATTTGAATTCACCCCCTCCATCATTCTCCTTTATCTCCCTTCCCCATTCCTGGAATAATTTCAACAGGTCTCATTGCTCCAATTACATACATGTTTACACAGTATTTGAACCATATTCATCCACCCATTCTCTTTCCCCATCCACTCCCACCTCCCACTGGTGTCAACCCCTCCAGGCAGGACCTGTTCTGGCTTCCTGTTCTCTGATTTTGTGAAAGAAAAAACTGACATTTTTGACAAACTCGTTCATAACAGTAGGCAATAGATTGAAGGGATAAGCTTATTCAAAGACAGTTCTGGACTGTAACCTAAGCAGATATAAATGAAGACTATAACATCATATTCTGCATATTACCTTTCCTCTATGAAACACCCCAACTAAATATAACTCCTTAACATGGTGGAAAATCATTTATCACATACTAGTTGTAAGTTAACCACTGGAGTAGATACTATTTAGAGGTACTTATTGTGGTTGTTTCATTTTGAATGGGATTTTTGCAATTTAGCAACAAAACCCTTACTGAGCTTTCCTCAGGCTCATCTGCTTAGCACAAACTCATGCCACAGAATAAAATTTAGTATCATGATAATGGGTGACAATCTGAAAAATAAAATATTATAGTTAGCTTTAGCACTTAAGGAAATGTGTGTTTTATTTAGAGTGGCATGTGTGATAGAGAAATGCACTTGATTATACAATTTGGAATGGGTAAACATGCAAAGTTTTGAATACTAATAATAAACCATTGCAGAATTTTACATTTGCAATTACAAGAAACTAAAGAAAATGCAGAGAAATCAGGGAAAGTCATTTTCTTAAATCGGCACCAAAATGAGCCATTGTGTAACATTTGAATGTCTGAATTTTATGAAGCATTTTAAGAAATATATATAAAATAGAAATTTAAATTAACCTTTAAAGAGTCCTCTGATGTTCTTCTATAAAACAATATTTGAAACCCAGAGTCCTTTAAAAAAGGCAAGCCAGAGTAACATTCACCCCCAGATAAAATGTCAACTCTGATTAACAACTCAAATCCCTGTATAATGCAACCTTCATCATCCTAACTACAGTGATCACTGGAAGTGAGGCCAGGTAAATAAAAAATGAAGAATATAAACAGTCTGATGTTGATGGAAGGGTGAATAAGTAAATAACAGATAAAGGAATAGTCAGTACAAAACTTTCAACAGTCATCCTGACATATCACCCTGATGCTTAACATGTGATTGTACAGATATGGTATACTTTGAGAACAGATACTATTATGTCAAAGAAGGGTTAGCTCATTTTCTAAGAGAATGTGACTGTCAACAAACTTCCTGAGTTCAATCCTCAATTTGGGACATTGGTTATAAGGAGTACAGAGTATGGCTGGAACACAGTGGTAATCTAAATTTAACACATAACAAAATCCCCCAATTTTTAAAAATATAGTGAATTTACTTGAGAGCATATTGGTTTAAGACATGGTTCCAGATGATAATAACATTGAATTTAACAGATATAATTCCAACAAATCTGATAAATACTTTCATATAGGTATATGCAAAATGATAAATGAATATATTAAAAGAAACGTCTAATTACAGTGTTGTAGATCCAGGATATATAAGATTTTATTTCCTAACTAGATTCATGATTAGCTGGGGTATGGAGATGGAATATGACATTCTATTGTTATAATTTTCATATGGGATGGTAGTGAATATGGGTGAAAGGGCTTTAAAAATGTAAAATGGTTTGGATGAGGTCTATTATAGTCTGATACTATCACAAAGTTTACAGTAAATATTTGTCTATTGGTCTTTATACAAACCCCTGGATAAATTTAAGAAGTTAACAGATCATTTAGCTAAACAAAAATAACTTTAAGTTTCAATCTCTCTGTCTTATTTGATAAATGTGCATGGATGGATTTCTTAGATCTGCTCTACTTTTGAGTAGGAAGAATATAAAATGAAATAAAAATAGGTTTTCTAATTTTCTGTGCTTGATCATTACTCTAGTGAAATGATTCTAAAACAAATTGTGAACTATGACACAGGCTCTGATACAAATAAAACGTTTGGGTTACAAAATATTTCTACATTAAAATAATTCTCTTTATATATCATTGCCAATAAAGTATACATACATTATAAATCCATCATAAATTTAACATAAAATTAACATCAAAGAAGCATTTAGTGGAATAATTTCAGAGAAACTGCTTAGAAATTATCCAAATTTTATAGATGATCTGTTCCTTCAAAATATTTTATTTTCTTTTGATAAAATTTTTAACCTTTGGAGTAGTTTTCTTCTCTTGAGAACAGATCAATCAAAAAAATGCCCATGTGGACCAACTACTATAACAAAACCTATTATACAGGTTTTGACTCATAAACATAACAGGAAGAAATTATACTCACCCTAAAATTTTTACATTCTAATACACAGAAATTCTAAACAATATGAAAAACTGAATGAGTATTATATCAAATACTGATTATTTTTATGATGTCATAAAAGAAAGCTTTGCAATAGTATGCAAATAGTATGCTTTGAGGGAAGCATGACTTTTGCTTAAGTGGTTTGGTTAAAGCTTCTCTGGATGAGACAATGTTTGAGGTAAGATGGAGATTCAGAGGAGAGGAACTTATGAGAAGATATGCAGAAATGGTGCTATAAATACAAGAAATAGCAGTTGGGAAATCCCTGAGACAGAAATGTGCTACTACAATTGAGCAACAGAAACATAGCCACCATTCTAGATTTCAATTAAATAGATGTTAAGTTTGAGATATCCATCACACTTTCATGTAGAAATGTCCATTAGATAGCTGCATATACAAGAGTGAATGCCCTGACAATACCCAAAGGTAAGGGATCAAATAGAGTTTTGGGAGCCTTATATAAAAGACAATTATTCCATCTTAAAAAGAAAGTAGGAAAAGCCAGTTATGGTGGTTCACACCTGCAATCCTAACTATTCGAGGGATTAAGATTGGTACGATCATGGTTTGAGGCAATACTGTGTGCACATGTATGAAAATGTAAAAATGATACCTGTTAAAACTATTCCAGGAATGTGGGGGGAGAAGGAGATAAAAGAGAGTGGTGGGGGAGATGAACTCAAGTATGAGATATTTGGTACATTGTAAGAATTTTTGTAAATGCCACAATGTGCCCCCACCCAGCACAACAATTAAAATATCTCAAAAAATGAGTATGGCAGTTTATACCTGTAATCCCAAGCTGCACTGGAGGCAGAGGTAGGAAGATCATAGTATAAGGCCATCCCTGGGCAAAAGCAAGACCATATTTGAAAAATAACTAAAGCAAAAAGGGCTGGAGTTAAGACTGAAGTGGTAGAATGTTTGCCTAGCAAGTGCTAGGTCCTGAGTTTAAACTGCAGTAGAGAGAGAGAGAGAGGGAGAGAGAGAGAGAAGGAGAGAAAGAGAGAGATAACTGGATGTAGTGGTGTAGGCCAGCCTGGATTACATAGCAAGACCATATAGTAAAAAGTAAAAAGTAAACTTTAAAAAGGTGGTAGGGATGCATATAGATACTGGTAGTTTGGCAGGATTTAAATCAACAGCAGTACAGGAAATGTGCATCTGGGATATTGGCTAAAGTAAGGATGAAAATGTGGGGAAATACAGGCTGTAAATTGGACACCTTTGGCAGTAGAAAAAGGAATATGTCAGAGAAATATAGTAGAATTTTCTGGGAGTATGATTTGCCCATAAAAACTTTTGATTATAAATGTTAAGTGAGTTCATTTAGAACAATCATGCAGTATGTACCATAAATATGCATCTTCACTTTATGTAAAAGAATGTTTTGCTAAGAATAACCCAGTTGTCTAAAATGGCAAAAATTGTATAAATATAAAACAATATTGCAAGTGGTGTTGTTTTAATCAAGATTTTACCTAACATATAGGTGTCTACCAATTGTGGTATTAAGATTTTGTTGAGGGGTTCATAGCAAATCCACTCTAGCAAAAAAACTCTCCCTCTCTCTATGCCTTTATTCTTGGCTCCCTAAATCTGTTCCCCTTATGCAATGTATGCCTATTTTTCTATCCCTTTTGATATAGCTATTCTGAAGCTCCCAGAAGAGGGTCTTCAATATTGAAAAAACCTATGTTGCCAGTATATACATATATATATATGTATATATATGTACATATGTATATAATTCTTCTGTATATGTGAAACTAACTTGTGCATTTTTTCTTACGGAAATAATATACCTTTATGTCTTCCCTGACCACGTTTTCTCAATGGACAAAGATGGATATCATTACTTTTGTCATATTCATAAACCAAGCAAGTTAGACATGTATAAGTGTACATGGAATGAAAAAGTTTGCCAAGAAATGCACTGAGCAGAACAATAGCATGTACTCTTTTTTACAGTAGTAGTAAATGCACCAGATGGTGAAAGAAAATGAATTCTTAATCCACCTTAGTCCACATGTTTTCTGAGTATTATCCAATCCTTCCAATCAGAACTGGCTAAATATTATGTCCAATAGCTCACAAGATGATACACTTTCTATCTTCAACTCTTGCTGGAGCCCCTTATTTGGACTCTGTTATCCACTAATCTTTCTAAGCCTTACACATGCATGAGAATTAATTTCAACTATACATTTTATTGCCCTAGTGAGGATAGAAGAGAAAAGTAAGAAGGGCTAATTTAGCCTACTTTACTTAAAATATTGCTTTTTAGAAAAGATAAACAGTAATTGAAAAATGAATGCTTTGAAAAGCTTCACTAAATTCAGAGAATGTTTCCAATGGAAAGAGACTGTAATATCAATATTGTACTGAATAGATTAGCCACCTGTGGTGAGAATTAAATGAGTACATTTTTTGTAGCTCAGATATACATTGATTGAAATTGTATGTTTACACTAAGAATTATCCTAAATACACCAGAGTTTGTGTCACTACGGGGATTAGTGTAAGGGTCAGTGTGATGGACACAGTTTGGTACTTCAACTCCTACATCTCATTGTGTTAATACAATGAAGACCTCTTTCTCACTTGTTCAAGTCAACTATAGATCCAAGATCCTCCATGAAGTGCTGTCCTTTATCTAGAAATTCCATAAATCTAGGACACTGGAGACATTTATGCTGTGTAGTTGCACTATATGCAGTATACAGCTACCTTGTTGGAGAGACATGACAAAAGATAACATTAAAGACAGCATTCAACCTTAAATTCTTCCACACACAACTATGGTATATAATTTTTGCTCATACCTATTGGACCAAGCAAGATTCATGGTCATGCCTAACAATAAATGAGAATGAGAATAAATGCAGTTTTGCTATGTGTCTTGATAGAGAAAAGAAACAGAAATATTAATAATAAATTTCTTTCACAGTGATAATTTATGAAATGTGACAATTACCAAGCAAGTAGATTTTTTTCACAGGTGTGAGCTAACGTTATGCTGAATGTTTGTCAAGTGTGTGGAGTAGATATTCAAGGTCCCGTTCTCTATCTTTAGACAGAGTTGGTGGCAATTTAATACATGTAATTCAAGAGTCACTAAGGGAGTAGCTCATCTTCTGACCTAATGGAAGAATATTCCTTCTAGGAATACTTCTTTGGCTATTCATCATCTCTATTATTATCTGCATGATTACTAAGCATCATCTGTCAGGACATATATAACAATTTATATATTTGTGAATATAATATAGGGGGATAGATATGTATGGATATATTGTGCAACGATATAATTATATAATAACATGTCATACATTTACATATAAATATATCCTTATAATAAACACATTATCATAATTATTTAAATTTTGTAAATAAAAAAATTGAAGCTTCAAACCTCAGGGCTGCCAAAAAAAAAAAAGAAAAAATTGAAGCTTGAAGAAGTAATTTGTACAAGGTACTATATCTAGCAAGTGTTAGAGCATAATTTCAGTTGAGTTTCACTGGGCTCTCTACAAAACATCAAAATTAATCATTGAGATAAAATTCTAATGCATTTCTTGAGGAACATAAATATTAATTTATTGACACACAAAGAAAAGAACTGAGCTGAAAATGCTAATGTTGTTCTTTAATAAAATGATTATTTTTGTAAAATAGACTGTCAGTAATCCAAATGCCAAAAAGTATGCATTTTAAAATGGTTTAGGGTAGAAATCCTTAAGCATTGTGGCCTCATGACATGCTAAAAATTATTGGAGAACCAAAAGACTTTTGTATATTTGGTTCCTATCCACAGACATTTACTACAGATATTAAAATGGATAACTTAAAAATATTTAATAAACTCATTACATGTACAAATTAAAATATTATGAAAATAATTATATTTTAAAAATAGTATAGTGTGAAATTATTCATATATCTTAATATATGAATATATTTCATAAATATAATTCATGAAATATAATGAAATTATATAATGAAATATAATTCATAAATCTTAATATGTATTTCAGTTGAGCACAGATTCCTCATATCTACATCTGCATTTAGTCTATCATTGTATGCTCCTTTTTTGGGTCATATGAAGATAATTTTTCCTCTAACATATGTGGTCATAGAAGAAAAGACTTCATGGACTCCCTGAATGGTGTATTAGGTCACATATTAGTAGCTTTTGATATAAAGAATTTGTTGAAGGAAGAACCTTGGTCAATACAATAGACATTAAATTAGAGAAAAAGGTTCTGGTGCTTACAATGATACAATATAATGTGTTCTCTCTCTCTTTCTATGCCCATGAAAGCACCATGATATTTTCCATGCCTCATGAAATGAGAGCAGGTGCTGAGCATGGAGGTTCAGTCCTGTATTCCCAACTACTTGGGAGGTGGAGGCAGGAGTATTACAACTGCAAAGCCAGCCTTGGCAAAGTTAGGGAGAACCTGTCTCAAAAACAAAAATACGAATGAAAGTACTGGGAGCATAGTTCAAGTCCTAAGAGTTCTTGCCTGGCATGGTTGAGGATCTGGGTTTCAATCTACAGTACCAGAAAAAAAACTACGATTAGAAAAAAATGTGTCCCATTAATTACTGGAGAGAAACTTAAAATCCATGCTTTGCTTTGTTCAGCTTTTACATATTTTGCAGTGAACAGCACTACTTCACTTAGGAGGTGAGCCAATATAGTGAGTTCCAGAATGTGCATGTCAGCAATGTGGAGCAGAAATCTCAACTGCCTCAGTGTGGAAGGAAGATACTTTAAAACTACTAAAGTGTGCAGTGGATTGTTACTGCAGTATAAACTATCCCATCTTGAATGATGCAGAGACCTGAGTTTTTTGAGTGTTGATTTTGAAGATAGTTTCTTCAAACTTGATTAAAGTACTATGGCATTCTAGATTTCTATTCAACAATAATAAAATAGGTTAATGCTATCAACCATATATTGTTAATACCAAAAATATGATAAAAATAAAGTTACATTGGAGAACATAACTATGACAAAGTGTTTAATTTATTTTAAATTCTCTTTTGCAAGAGATGAAAGAATTGTTTCTAAAAGAGTTAGTAGCTAATAATGTTTTAGCAATATAGATTTTCATGATTTAAATACATGTTTGTGATTCTACACAAGCATGCCCATCCAGTCCAGAATTATTGGCACATTTCAATTTTCATGAAAATTTCATCTTTTGAAAATGAATGTATTTATTAAATGTATAACTACGAACAATTTTCATGTATTTGTAATCTGCTTTCCAATCATCTGTTAGCTATCAAAAAGAATATTATTCTGGTTTCTAGCTTAAAATATAAAGCCTCTATTCCTATCATATTATTCCTATATACAGTTAAATGCATGAAATATTTTAACTTTTAAAATGGCAATATCATGACTCAATGAAAATATAATCTGCAATCAAAACGCCATATTAATTGGGTGTCACACAATTTTAAATTTTACAAAAATTTTGATCTCAGGAGGTGGAGGCAGGAGGATCATCAGTTCAAGGCCAGTCCAGGCAGTTAGCTATAACACCCTATCTCAAAATTACAGTGCAAACAAAAGGGCTGGGATCATGGCTCAAGTAAGAGAGTACTTTTCACATGCCTAGCTAGTATGCACGCAAGACCCTGGGTTCAATCCCCAGATAAATAAAAAATCTCTGACAACACTTAGACTTTTCTATCTTAATCTTTGATTTTATATTTCTGTTCTAATTAACTCATCAAATTTTACATCAATATTGTGGTTTTTCTTGAAAACCTTTTATTGGTTGTTCTACTTGCTATAAAAATGTAATGTATGTGCATATATATGAAGAATATTAATCAGATATCAATTCTATTTCTACATTTAAACATCTTAATTACCAATTTATTCAAGATGAGTGTTTCTGAAAATGTTTGGAGGATAAATTCTGGGAGAGAGGCATAGACCATAACTATTTCGATCATAAAAATAATTGTAAGTGGTAAAAATCAAATTTTTGTTAATTACAATGAGGTTTAAAAATAATTGTAAAATCATGAAAATGGGGAATTAGTAGTTGGGCTATAATTATTCAAGGTTTATCTACATTTTAATTATCTTGTCCATTCTTGTAGTTTTGAAAAATGTGTATGTGATAATTACATGTAATCCAATGTAATTGATTTATATTGTGGAATATTACCAATGTTCTGAAATAGATAATGAAAATCTCTTAAAATCATATTTTATATGTCATTAATGTTGGAAATGATTAGACTTTTGGAAAAGAAAATATAAGAGCGAGTCTGTTTTAATTAAGCACAGATTCTCCCAGCAAGTTCATTATATTCCGGGATAGGGCAATGGATAATGCTAATGAATGTACATCACTGTGAATGTGCTTGACGCTTCAAATTATTAAAATAGTGAATGTTGTTATACATAAGTTTTAACAATAAAACAAATAAACACAGGGTTGTTGCATGATCAGTTATTTGAATGACTGGTATTTTGAGGTAACTATATTAATAAGCACAATAATGTCAGCTTGGGAGGAGGTTCATAGTGAGTTAGCCAGTACCCTATTCTAGGAGGTGTTATAGTCAACTTTATCACTACTTAGGTAGTGATCCTGCAAACTACTGATGATATGTAGAAACAAAGTGAATAAGCTGCATGTTATAGTGCAGATGTATCTTATCAAAATGAAGTAACTTTGAGAAGAGGAAATTTATTAAGAATCCAATAATAAACTGCCCAAATATGGAATGGTGAGAAAAGGTTTTTTTGGTGACACTAGGCAGAAATCAGGGCTTTATGCTTGCCAGACAGGTACAACTTGAGCCATGCTCTCTGCCCTTTTTATTTTAGTTCTTTTTTTTCTTTTGGTGGTACTGGAGTTTAAATTCAGGGCCTCATGCTTACTAGGAAGGCATTCTACCTCACTTGAGCGACCAGGTCTCATGTTTATACCAAAGAGGGATTGGATTGTGATCCTCCGATTTACACTCCTGTATTGCTGAGATGACAGATGCACACACCATGCCCAGCTTATTGGGTGAGATAAGGTCTCAAAGACAATTTCCTGGGCTGGTCTGGAACCCTGATTCTCCCAAACTGCTTCCCAAGTAGCTGTGATAACAGGTGTGAGGCACTGAACCAAGCAGAGGGACAGTTTTTTTTAAATTATTTAAGAGGTCAGGTCAATAACAAGTTTAAAATGAATATTAGAGTACATTAAAAATATTCCAAATGAATATTAGAGTACATAAACACTGAGTCATGGTACATGGGGGTTATTATGGAAGTCAGCATTGCAAAATTGTGAGGAGTGCTGAGTAGTGAAGGTCTAGACGTGGCAGTGGTATCTGTAGCTGAGTCACCAATTACAAAAGCCAGAAAAGTTAAATGTCCAATGTGAAATGGCAAAGATGTGGTGGAGAAATGCACAGGGATATGTTGACACTGACCCCTAAGAACGCTGTTGTTCACCATTATCACCAGGTGTAAGCTAGATGTAGAATAGAGTAAGGGCAGGTGGAATCCATTGGCGTCAGCATGTTTGTCATCACATCCAGCATAGACTATCCTCAAGAATACTAGCTGCTGCTTCACCTCTGTCTCATAATTACCTGAAAATTCCTCTTTTGGCAAAAATAAATAAAAGACAGATGTCATTTTTATATTATTCCACAAACAAATGATAGTCTTTTCAGTATATCGTTGTGCATTGCTTAATTTTGCAATATTTCTATTGACCTGATGTCAAGTTAATTTATCTTTCTTCTGTAGGGTTCATTATGCTGTTGACTTGATAAAAAATGTTTATCACTGCAAATATTCTGTTTGTCATTTCTAGAAGCCCAGTTTTTTTCTTGTATTTTGAGTTTCCATATTACTCCTGACATATTACCCCATGTCTTCATACTTTCTATCCGTCTTTTCCTGGAAAGTTACTATTATGTTTTAATAGTGTTTCTACAGTACTTGTCTGTTGATTCTGATATTGTGCCATGTGTGGTCCATGTGTTATCAATTTTTCTGTTTCCTGTGTTTCAACATTTTCTGCTTTTCATATGTCTCTTAGGGTTTAATCTTATGCTGGATATAGTCTGTTTAAGAATAGCAGAGGCAGAAGTATAATGCTCTTTTTGTTTATATACTTATTTGTATTTTTGTTACCTAGAAAATTCAAGCACTAGTCTCTGGGAACTAAGGTAAGAAAATGATCATTTCAATTCCAACGAATGTTGTGTTTGAAAGTCTCCAAGTTACTGCTTTATGGTCACTCTTGGTTTTCAATGAGTTTAAATCCTACCATAGTTTTTCTTTCCTTATCTGAAGGGCTGAGATGTTTTATATTCTCATATTTGAGCTTGTAATAAGTATAGTTTGACTTCAGTTAGTTTGAACTCAAATCAAGATTCATCTCCAGTAAGACTATAGAATATAAACATAAAAAAAACTCCCCAGTTCTATGAGGTCTTTATCCAATTCCCAGCTTTACTTCCATCCCACTGCTAGTTACTCAAATTCCCAGGATGGTTTGAGGATAGTTGCACCACAAAGCTGAGGAAATTAGTCCATGTTTGGTAATCTTTATTCTAACTCATCACACTAGCAATTTTAAAGTCTAGTTTCTCTTCTACCCTCCAATGTATTTTTATGTTTGGTACATCCATTGCTTCTACCTGTGCTCACCCCCAGTCATATACTGAATCTTAACTATTTTCTGAAAGAAGCCACTGCCCTTTGCACACTTACAAAGGGTCCAGAGCTCTCTGAGTTTCCATTTATTAATGTACCATTTATTTTTGAAAGCCTTAAAGAAATTATTATTATGCTTTATTCATTCTTGTTGCCATGGCTGTAATTGAATTTGGCATTCTTCCACAACATAAACTAAAATAGAATTCTGTCTTATCCATTTCATATTGATGTCAAAATTAATGAAATTTTAACATAAAATTTATAATAGGTATACAAAAATAATAATTCAGCATGACAATATAAAAAGCTATTTGGCCATCAATTATTGTATAACTATAACTCATTATACCAACAAAAGTATATCATTATAGAAACAAATGCCAAAAATTAATTTGAAAAAACTTTCTGAAGTTTCTAGTGAAATACTCTCATTCAATTAGAAATGAAAAGAACATAATTAAACTTATAAAGGTTACTTCATGAAAAACTAAACAAGAAAACTTTACTTTAAAAGTTGAAATTCTGAAGTAATTTCCATTAAAAAATCAGGAACAACTCAGATATGTCTTCTATAATCAGTATTTTTTAACATTAATTTGGAAGATCTTACAAATGCAATTAGAAAATATAATTAAATATTCTATATAAATATTGGAAGATAAAAGACATAATTGCGTTTATTTTCAGATAATTTGATTTTTTCCACTAGAAAACCCAAGAGAGCATAGTGAAAAATATGAAAATTGAATAACTTGCCAGGCTATAAGATTAAAATGCAGAATAATTAACTTCTTTCCATATTAGTAAAAATCAGTTGAGAACTTATGTGGAAAAATAGCTCATGCACAATAATGGAAAAACTGATGTAATACCAAAGATTAAATTTAGAAGTAGGTCATCTATATGAATTAATGATACCAGTTTACTTAGCAACACTTGATCTGAAAAGCTTAAAACAGATAGATATTTCATGTTCTTGAAATGGAAGGAAAATATAAAACAATTGTCCATCTTTCTGTAATTTGGAGAACAATTTTAAAGTTTATATAAAGAATACATACCAAAAGAACACACAAATATTGACTACTAGTTCTTGGGAAAGTAACAAAAGCAACTCAAAGACTAGATTTTTCAACAAATGGTATTGAAACAATTGGATATCCACATTTACAAATATAAATATATAAATATGAATCAGAGGCCCTGTACTTTAAACAAATACTGCTAGTGGGAATGTAAGTGAGTACAACCACTGTAAAAAACAATATGGAGGTTTCCAAAAAAACTAAACATAAATCTGCCATATAATCCAGCAATACCACTCCTAAGGATATACCTGAAGGAATGTGATTCAGGTTATTGCAAAGGCATCTGCACACTCATGTTTAATGCAGCACTATTCACAATAGCCAAGCTATGGAAACAGTCAAAATGCCCCACTACAGACAAATGGATTAAGAAAATGTGGTACTTATAAACAATGGAATTGTATTGAGCCACAAAGAAGAATGAAATTTTGTCATTCACAAGTAATGGATGGAACTAGAGAACATCATCTTAAGTAAAGTTAGTCAGGATCAGAGGCCAAAAACTGCATGTTCTCCCTCATATGCCGATTACAGACCTAAAACGAATGCAATAATATTATTGGACATGGGTCACACAGTAAGGGGAGACCATGGATATGAGGAATAGGGAGAGGGAAGGAAACCTAAAACTTGAATGTAGTTGATGTGCTGTCTGTAGAGGAGTGAATATAGTAATCTTAAACTAGCAGAGGCCACTATGAGAAGTGGACTAGGAAGCAGTGAAGAGGTCTAGTAGAGATGAACCAATGTGGGTTGTAATACACATATGCATGGAAACAACAGTAGGAATTTTTCTGTATAGCTAGCTTTATCTCAAACTAGCAAAAACACTATGTCTTTCTTATTATTTCTTATGTTTTCTCTTCAACAAAATTGGGGAACAAGAGGGTGGAACAGGTTCTGCCCAAAAGTAGCATGGGTTGGGGTAAGTAAATGTAAAAACAGTAAAATAAAGTTAAAAAAAAGTTTTTAAAAACTTTAACAAAAATTTAAAATAAATATATTAATTCAAAACAGACCATAAACTAAAATATGAAATGAAAACCTATAAAATGCCTACAAATTCTTGACAATTATGTTTGCTAATCATTTCTCAGATATAGCACCAAAAGGAAGATCCAGGAAAAAATTGATATTTTTTTTTTCAGTGGCAACTATAGGCAAATAGGTAAAATCACTATTTTTTCCTGGATTCAGGTTTGGACAGTTTTGTTTTTACAATGGAGACTTTTTACTTTATCATTTAAAATGTCTGCCAAATTAAAAGAGTTATGTCCAATTACTACAAAAGTGATGAAATAGTACATAAAATTAAAACAAGGTTTTGGAAAACAACAGCCAGAAGGGAAAAATTAAGGAACCAAAATGGTAGGTTAGAGGCAAGCAGCACTTTGCAGCTTCCCTGAGACCTAGAATCAGAACAGCCAAAGAGCAACTTGTCAACTAGGTCAGTGAGAATGCACTGAACCTATCTAGAAACTGGCTATCAGAGCAGATGGCAAGGAGAGCAATGGCTCTCAATCCATTTTGACTGGTCATTGCGGCAGTGCAGAAGGCTAACAGAAAGGGAATGAGGGAGAGGTGGGCAAAATTGGCACAGAAACAAATGCAGAATAGAAAGGTAGTATGAACTTAGCTGATTTGGGAGCTGCACCTGAAAATTACTCTGAATTTTTCAACATAAAGGTGGGGTGTGGTAACAAGAAATCATCTTGAGATAGTCCTGTCCAAATTTCCTGGTTTGGAAAACATAAATTTCTATATTTACCTTTCACATTGAACTCATAACAAGTATTATGATATTCTTTAGGCTAGTGTCTACATTGTGGCCTGGGTGGAAGACTAACGAACCAAGGTTATTGGAAAATTTATGCAATGGAGACAAAGAAGAGAGTGGAGCTTGCCTTCTATTTGAGACTGGCAGTTTGAGTGCCCGGCTAAAGAAGATCATGAGACTAAGCAGGTACATGCAATTGAGTACAAAAATAGAGCCTCAGAAAACCATAGTAATGAGTGGTAGAAAGTGTGGATCATGCTGTACATCTTCCAATGAGTACAGGTTTATTGCCTCATCCTCCTTGTGGGCTTGTTAGGCAGGGGGGTGACCCTGTGACAACACAAACGTAGGAGTACATGGAACTAATCTGCCCACAGTAAACTTCAGCCTAGAGAAATTTTGTTCAATGATACCTTGATCTAGAGAGCTGGGAACCAAACTGTTCCAACCAGTTTGTGTTCCAATCCACTCTTAGTAACAAAATGGCAAGGAACATGCAGAAAAGGAAGACATGAGTATCTCCCAGCCTTTGCCACCTCCATGAGATTCATAACCCACAAAACACAGAAAAAGTGCAGATTGGAAGAGGAATGAATATTCACTCTTGCCCTATTCACAACTCCAGCAGAGAAACTCTTTTTTTTCTATTTTTTAAAAACATAATAAACTTAAAAAAATGTCCTTACTGGTTTATACACACACACACACACAGAAAGAGGGGGGGGAGAGAGGGAGAGAGAGAGAGATTTCTTTTGCTCTTTCTCTCTACTTCTCTTAGTAGTATTTGTTTTAATTATAATCTTTACTTTCCACCTTTCTGAGCCTTTCTGTTTTCACTTTTTAAATATTCTTCTTTTTCTTTGCTTTCTGTTTCCCATTTTCTTTTCTCTTAATAATTTTTCTTTGTTTTCTTATCATCTTTTAAAACATTTTGATTTGTATAATTTCTGCTCTTTCCATTTCTGTTGTTGTTAGAGTTGTGGATATCATAGTTGCTACATGGATTTTATTTTATTTCTGTATCTGGTTTATTATTTATAGCAATTGTTCTTATTTTTTCTACTTTCTATGTGGTAAAGGGAATTGAGCACAACACTTCAAGGATGTTATGTAGATGCTCCACTGCAGGGCTAGCCATCCAGCAGAGCTAAGAATCATCTCACCTTGCTGTATACACTACTCACTCCTGCTTGAACACCAGTAAATACTTTAACCAGAGAATAAGGGACATAAAAATTCTCAGCTGATACCCAGGATCCAAGTAGGCAAGATTGTGTGTGGGGCCCTGAAGACAGACTCCTAGACATTCACTCTTACAGCTAACACAGAGAGGAACCACAAAAAGATAGTGCTACACCATAGGTTGTTTCTATGCTACTTCAAATCATGTATTGGTAAGAAGAATAGAGGAGTGATCACAAAGGGTGTATCCCATATACTCCACTATCTGTAACGCAATTGTATGATCTGCTGGAAGTACCCCACTCTTGTGAGATCTACTCCAGAGATGTTGTAGTGGATAAAATTCTGGATAAATAATGGATTTTTAAAAGATTAATGAGTTCTAAGAAAATATAGAAAAACAACTGAACAAATTAAGAAAAAAAATACAATATGGGTTACAATTTTAATGTAAAATATTCCTCACAGTCTCATGTACTAAAGTTGAGGTGCCCAGATGATGGTGTTATTTTGGGAGATTCTGGAAACTTTAGGAGTTGGGGCTTATTTGGAGGAAGTAAATCACTAGAAGGAGGGACTTGGGGGAATTTTGTCCTTATTCTATCCCTGTCTTTCTCTCTGACTCCTGTCCACAATGAGGTAAAGGCATTTCTCAGGCATACATTCCCAGTACCATGATGTCTTGCCTAAGTGCATGGGACCAAGCAAGCATAGACTAAATCCTTTGAAATCATGAGCCAAACTCAATCCTCCCTCAAGTTGTTTCTATCAAGTGTTTTCATTACAGTGATGAAAAACTAATTAATATAAAAAACTAGTATAAGAGAAGTGGGGTTGTTGCTATGACTACATAAGCATATTTTTCTTAAGCCTTTATAACTGGTTTACAAGAGAAATTTTGGAATTTGGAGAAGAAAGCATGAGAAAGCCTAGAATATTTAAGGTAATATTAATGGGAGATTCTTGTGGGAGCAAAGAAGCCCAGCATCCAGACAGGAATATGGACCATAATGACTGTGTTAATGAGGTTTCAGATGGGAGCAAGGACTCTATCAGGATTTGGACTATGGGCCATTCATGTTTCATTTTGGCAAAGAATTTGTCTACATTTTGTCCATGTCTTGAGGTTTTGAGGGAGGCTGAGTTTAAAAGTGATGGATCTAGCAGATGAAATTTGAGGCAGTCAAGCAGTCAGGCTGTGGCATGGATATTGCTGTTTGGTTTTAGCTAGACCTAAATGTGAATCAGAAGCAAAAAAGCAGAACAGAATGCCTTGGGGTCATTTTTCCCATGCCTCATCCTGCATCTTGTCCTCTATCAAGCAAATACTTCTTCTGCCACCTACTACTGGTGCCATAGTTTTCTGCCTAAGTGTATGTAGCCAAGTGACTATGGATTAAAAGCTCTGAAACCATGAGCCAAGGTAAGTCTTTCTTCCCTTAAGTTGTTTCTATTAGGCATTTGATCATACTGATGATAAAAGCAACTAAAACAGAATATGAATTAAAAGTTTAATAAACAGGTAGAGATTTTGAAAGAGAAACAAATAGAACTCTTAGAACTGGCAATTTTGATATGTCAAAAACTCAGAAGAAAGCTTTCCAACAGTCTAAACCAAGCAGAAGAAGGAATTTCAGGGCTTAAAGACAAAGTTGATACACGATAGACTTCTGGGACACCATTGAAAGACAAAACTCACATATTTTTAGTGTAGAAAGTTCCAAAGCACAGAATAAAATCATAAAAAACTTATTTGGTGGAATAATAGCAGAAAATTTCCCAAATCTTGGGAATGATATAGATATCCTAGTACAGGAATCATTAAAACCCCAAAGAGATATGACCAGAATAGAATCTCTGTATGCCAAATTGTAGCTAAAATATCAAGAATAAAGAACAAAGAAAGAATATTGAAAATTGAGAGAAGTGCATACTCACTTACCAAAGGAAATCCATTACAATAACAACAGATTTCTCAATCAAAAGTCTGAAGACCAGGAAAGAATGGAATAATGTATCTTAAACCCTGAAAGAAAATAACTGCCAATCTAGATTATTATATCCAGAAAAGACATCCTTCAGAATTGAAGATGAAATAGTTTTCAAGATAAGTGTGAACAAAAGGAATTAGTAGCCACTCATCCAGCATTTCAGAAGACACATATAAGAGTCCTATACATAAAAGAGAAAGATACACACAACCATGTTTGAAAAACACGAAATAAATAACAGTAGAAAAAAACTGAAATAAATAACAGTAGAAGAGCAAACGAGAAAATGAGAATTAGTGTAGAGTCAAACATTACTAAAACAAAAAAATTACAAGAATTACCTCATACTTTTGTATTATAATCCTGAATGTAAATCATAATTCCCTAAAAGACGCAAAAAAATGAATGGAATAGGATGTGACAAGAAAATCAAATGCAAAGCAAATGTGTGTAGCTATACTCATATCTGGCAAACAAGACTTTAAGACAAAATTAGAAGGGACAAAGAAGGTCTCTACATGATGATAAAGGGAACAAAACACCAAGAAAATATAATGATTGGAAATATATATGTACTATATTCCCAATATACCCAATTTCATAAAACAATAATATTTGACATAAATGGACAGATAAGTTCCAATCCAATAATCCTGAGAGACTTCAATACCCACTCTCACCAATAGATAGTCATTCAGACAATCAACAGAAACTTCAGAGTTAAAATACTTTAAAATCAAATGCACTTAACAGAGATCTATAGAATATTCAATCCAAAAACTGAAGAATTCATATTCTTTTCAAAGCTTTGTGGAACTTTTCCCAAAATAAATCATATTTTATGCCATATAGCCAGGCTTACTGAATGCAAAAAAAGAAAATATATTTTTTGGATCTTACAGATCTTAATGAAATAAAACCATAAATCAATAGCAAGAGAAACTACATAAGTTATGCAAAAACATGTAAATTGAACAATACACTTTTGAATCATCAATGGGTATGTGACTTGTATGTTCAATGAATTGGAAAATATTTCTGAGACTATATTTCATGAGCATCTTTCAATAATGTTGAATAAATAAAAAAATTTCCACATAAACAAAAACTAAAGAATGACATTGCCACTAGATGTGTCCTATAAGAAATACTAAAATAGCTCCTTTCCATTTCCTTCCTTAAATGTGGGAAGGTTTCAGACAAGGTAGTTTTGATTTGCATTTCCTTTATGGCCAGGGATGTTAAGCATTTCTTCATGTGTTTTTTAGCCATTTGGACTTCTTCCTTTGAGAAGGCTCTGTTCAATTTATTTGCCCATTTCTTCACTGGTTATTGATTTTTTGGGAGTTTAGATTTTGAGCTCCATGTATTTTCTAGTTACTAGTGCCTTGCCTGATGTATAACTGGCAAAGATTGTCTTCCATTCTGTGGGTAGCCTTTTCAATTTACAAACCATTTCTTTTGTTGAGCAGAAGCATTTTAATTTCATATAGTTCCATTTGTCAATCCTTTCCATTTGCTGAGCAATTTGACTTCTACTAAGGAAATTATTGCCTATGCCTATTGCTTTCAGTGTATTGCCTGCTCTTTCCTGTACTAGCTTTAAAGTTTCAGGTCTTCTACTAACGTCCTTATCCACTTGGAGTTGATATTTGTACAAGGGTGAAAGACATGGATCTAGTTTCATTTTTCTGCAGACAGATACTCAGTTTTCCCAGCAACATTTGTTGAAGAGGCTTTCTTTTCTCCATACTATGTTTTTGGTGTGTTTCTCAAAAATTATGTGCACATAGCTGCATGGATTCATGGCTTCATTTTTTTGTTCTGTTCCACTTGTCTTCATATCTGTTTTTGTGCCAGTACCATGCTGTTTTTATTACTGTGGCTCAGTAATAAAAGTTCAAAGTAATAAAAGTTCAAAGTTGGGTATTGTGACACCTCCAGCGTTGCTCTTTTTGCTCAGTATTGCCTTGGCTATACGTGCTCTTTTGTGCTTCCAAATGAACTTTAGGGTTGATTTTTCAAATTATGTGATGAATGTCATTTGGATTTTGATGGGAATTGTATTGAACATGTTGATTGCTTTTAGTAATATAGCCATTTTCACTCTGTTGATTCTATAAATCCATGAGCATTTGAGATCTTTCTATCTTCTGTAGTCTTCGATTTGTTTCTTCAGTGGTTTGTAGTTTTCCTTGTAGAGGTCATTCATATCCTTTTGTAGGTTTATTCATAGGTGTTTGATTTTTTTGAGGCTATTACAAACAGAATCGTTTTCCTATATTCTTTCTCAATCTGTTTATTGTTTGTGCATATTAAGGCTACTGATTTTTGTAAATTGATTTTGTATCCTGATACTTTGCTGAAACTGTTTATGGTGTCTCAAAGTTTTTGTATCTTTTGGGTATAAGATCATTTTATCTGCAAGCAGGGGTAGTTTGGCTTCCTGCTTACCTATTTGTATTCCTTTTATTTCTTCTTCCTTCCTATTACTCTGGATAGTAATTCTAAGATTATATTGAATAGGAGTGGAGAGAATGGAGATGTCTCATTCCTGAATTAGAGGAAATGGTTTCATTTTTTACCCATTAAGTGTAATTTTGTCTATATACTATTTATAGTCTTTATAATGTTGAGGCACATTCCTTCTATTTCCAGTTTCATCAGAGTTTTTATCTTGAAATGATGTTGAATTTTATTGAAGGCTTTTTTAATAACTGTTGAGATGATGAAGAGGTTATTGTCTTTGCTTCTGTTAATATGCTGTTTTATATTTAATGGTTTGCAGTTTTTGAACCTTCACTGTTTCACTGGGATGAAGCCAACATGGTCATGGTGTATGATATTTTTGATATGATGTTGAATTTGATTTTCCAATATTTTATTGAGGATTCTTATATCTATGTTCATTAAAGAGATTGATCTATAATTCTCTTTTATTGTTTTGTCCTTGTCCAGTTTTGGGATAAGTGTAATTCTGGCTTCATGGAGTGAGTCTGAAAGTGTTTCTCCTCTTTCTATTTCATGGAAAATTTTAAGGAGTCTTGGTATTAGTTCTGTTTAAAAGTTTGGTAGAATTCAGTGGAGATACTGTCAGATCCTGGGCTCTTTTTTTTGTCAGACTCTTCACTGGTGCTTCAATTTCATTTTGTGTTATAAGATCTGTTTAGGTGATTAATGTCCTCTTGTCCAATTTTGGATGGTCTTATGTATCTAGAAATTTATCAATTTTCTCTAGATTTTCTAATTTATTGGAATATAGATTTTCAAAGTAGTCCCTGGTGATTCCATGGATTTCCTTGGTGATTGTTGTTATGTCCGTCTTTTCATTTCTGATTTTATTAATTTGTGTCTTTTCCCTCCTCATTTTAGTCAGATTTGCTAGGGGTTTATCAATCTTGGTTATTTTTTTCAAAGAGCCAGCTTTTTGTTTCCTCTATTTTTAGGGGTTCTTTTTGTCTCTTTTTTCTTGATTTCAGCCCTTATTTCCATTATTTTTCTTCTGTTTCTTTTGGGTTTAGTTTTTGTTTTTCTTGGAATTTGAGATGCAACATTAGGTCTTTTATTTGAGATTTTTCTGTTTTTAATATATGCACTCATGGCTATAAACTTTCTTCTTTGGACTGCATTTGCTGTGTCCCATAAGTTCTGATAGGTTGTGTTTTCATTTTCTGTACATTACAGGAAGTTTTTGTTCCTCCCTTATTTCTTCTATGACCCACTGATTATTGAGCAATGTGTTCTCAGCCTCCAAGTGTTTGAATATTTTCTGCTGCTTCTTTTGTTGTTGAGTACTAGTTTTGCATTGTGATCAGACAGTATGCAGGGCATTATTTCAATTTTCTTATGTTTGTTGAGACTTGTTTTGTGACCTAATATCTGTTCTATTTTGGAGAAAGTTCCATTGGAACTTCAGTGCTCAAAATACCTGACTCCATGCCTTTCTTGCTTTTAAGTTTTCTGATTAGAAATCTGTTGTTATTTTGATAGGCTTACCTATACATGTTATTTGATTTTTCTCTCTTTCACCCTTTAATATTCTTTCTCTGTTCTCTGTGTTAGCTGTTTTAATGATAATATGATGTCAAGAAGCTCTATTTTGGTCATGTCTGTTTGGTGTCCTGGAGGCATCCTGTACCTGAATGGGAATTTCTTTCTTGAGATTTGGGAAATTTTCTGCTGCTATTTTGTTGAATATAGTATGTATCTTTTGGCTTGTACTTCTTCTTCTTCTTCAATGGCCATGATTTGCAGGTTTGATCTTCTGATAGCAACACTGAGTTCTTGTGTATTCCTTCTGTAGCTCCTGAGTCTTTTGTCTAAGAATACTTCTGTTTTTTGTTTAATATCTATTTTGACATTGAGTCCTAAAATTCTGTCTTTCATCTGTTCTAGTCTATTGAATTGGCTTTCAATTGTATTTTTACTTGATTTAAGGAACTTTTTATTTCCAAGATTTCAGTTTGACTCTCATTTCTGAGATTTTCCATACCTTTGTTAAACTCTTCTTTCATATCTGTGCTTTCTTTATTTGAGCTCCTTAGTTTCATTTTGGAGTTTGTTGATGTCCACTCTGTGTTAATTTAGCTGCTTTTGTGTCTTCTCAGGTTTTTTATTTGTGTTCTCTTGATATTCTTTGATTTGCTTTTCTATGTTCTCTTTAAGCTTCTCTTTAAGCTGCTCCATAAGTTCCTCCTTGAGATCTTCTTTGAGTTCCTCTTTTAGAACCTCTTTAAGGTCCTATTAAGCTCCTTGGATATACTTATCATCACTCTACTGGGATCATCAACTGAATATTCACTTCCTTCATTTTCCGCTAAATCCTCTATTGAATTATTGTTAACATTTTTGAGGGGTTTTATTCCTCTGCTTTTTTCTTCTTCCTATGTTTCTATTTTGTGCCTTGCCCCTGTGTTATTGATTGGCTAGTTGGTTGTTTTAATCAACTGTTATCTTTCCCTTGAGTATGCTGTGACTGGCTTAGTTGTTAGCTAGGTTGATGTGCTATTACTGTTTGCTGGTGTGAAAGAATAATTTAGCAATGATAAATTCACAGATTCAATGCCAGGCCAGATATATGCATAATATTTAGAGAACTCCTTGGTAACATTATTTATAAACAGTGGGAATTGGAGAGATAATGGTTGTTTGGATAGAGATATAAACTTAGGCAATTAAAAAAGATGGTGCTGGGGGGTGCAGAAAGGGGAGATGTACTGAGGTGGGGTGGGAAGGGGTGTGAGGAGTTGGGGATATAGGGTATTAGGGCCCTAATATGTGTTAAGGTTTAGATCAGTTGTATTGGGAGAAGGTGCTTATGTCAGGAATTTCAGAGTGATAGGATGAATGAGAGTAACATGTAAAGTTGGTATAATAGAGTATTCCGTGTGTGGTGAGTGTGTAGGATGTAAGGTCAGAGGGGTAAAAGGTAGGGGGAGATAAGGAGGGAAAGGTGGAGGAAGTTGGAGGGAATGGGAGAAAAGGGCAGAAAAAATAGTTGAGGAAGAGAAAGGAAAGTGGGCAAGAGAGGGTAAACAGATTGATATTTGGATACAGAATAAAAGGGAGGTAGGTAACAGTGGATTGTAGCACCAAAAGAGGGAGAAAATGAAGAGAGTAAGAATAAAGATAAGAAAAAACTGTAGTAAAATTAAAAATACTAAATCAAAAAGGAGAAAAAAATCTGTCTACTGAAAGCTTTCTTTCAGCTCATTATAAGATCTTGAAGGTGATCAATTGTGTTTCTGGATTCACTAGGCTGAAGCTGTGTTGCTCTACCACTGCTTAGGTTCTGGCAGGTCAGCCACTCACCCAGCAAGGTAGGGCAACTCAGTGTTGTGCTCCACCCACAATCCTGCCAGTTAAGCTCAGCATTCTGCCACACCCCCACCAAACAGCAGTTAATTATCTTCTCCATCTATGATGTTCACTTTTGTTGGGGGGGTATGTAATCTTCCCTCCAGCTGCGCTGGACTATGTGGTTTCCTCTAAGGTGGGTGATCTGTGCTGCTCACTTGTTGGGGGTTGCAGATTCACTCCAGTGGAGTTGGATCCAGCTGGCAGGTTATAGGTAGGCTGTGTCCATGTAATGTATGTCCAGTACATCACAAATTCTAGTTGTGTTTGTTCCACAGTCCTCTGCTTCTTCCAAGAAAAATAAAGAAGAAAAGAATGAAAAAACAAAAGGAAAAATGGCTGGTGGTCTTTCCTGAGGCAGATTGGTGCCTGGGCCAGTCCTAGGCAACTCTGGCAGCTGTGCCAGTCCCAGCCTGTGCTGGGACTTCCCCTGCTGTTATGTACAATTTTTTAAAGGTCAGTCTTTGAATTTTATGTGTACCTTATGTGCTAGCACTAATTTACTTGACTAAAAAATAAACCCCCAAAACAGAATCACCCAAGTCTAGCTATCTAGACTGTAAAGTATTTTTCTGAAATCATGGAGCTCTGGGTTTCTGCTTCACTCAGCTATCCACCATCTTGGATCCTTTATAGTTATATTCTTAGCTGCATAGTTTCAGTTTGGATCTTTTTGTACTTCCTAGTTCTTTGTTGTTATTTTCATTTTACTCAGGTATTGTTTTCCTTATTTTCATTTAGTTATTTTTTTTTCTCTTCTAGCTCAGAGGAAATCTTTATGACAGTTAATCTGAATTTCTTCCCAGTTGATTCATATATACCTATTTCTTTGAGGTAGGTTTTGAAGATATATTTTGTACCTTTTAAGTAGAACATATTTCTCAGTGTAGTTCTGTTTCTATTTTTGCTTTCCATACTTCATAATAGTTCACTGAAATTTGGACATTTAATAAAAGCAATCTTTTTTCCTAGTCTTATTCACTGACTTTTTACAAGGGAAAACTTTTCTTCCTCAATCTGTCCAACTAGTAATTCTGGAGCCTTTCAATCCTTTTCTGGGGGTACATCTTTTATGGGCTTGTTCATGGCATTTCCCAGTTTAAGCTTTGCCTCTATTTCTTTTTCAGGATTTCATAACATTTTCATACCCCAGTGTTTTTCTGTGGTAATGCAGCCACTCTGATGTTGTAGCCTTTAGTATTAGTTTCCCCTGGCATACAACGTATGTAGTTCTTATCAGAGTTCCAATCAGATGAGATAGAAACTGGTACTTCTTGCAGTCTTCTAACTCCCAAAAAGGCAAAACTTGAATGTACATTTCATTCTTCTTTTTCTCAACTGAGGGAGAAGCCATGAGTTGGAATGCTGTACTTAAAAAGGAGGAGGAGCTCTAGTAAGTTAATACAGCAAACTTCTTATTTGTTTTGATGTAATTCTTCTTGGCTTTGCACTTGCCTCAGAAGCTGCAACCTATTAAATGTTTTTTGGAGATCTTAAAGAGGCAATTTGGTCAATATGTCATTGTTAACTCTGTGTGTCTCCATAAGAGAAAGAAAGCATGGGGCTTTCTATTTACCATTTTGTTATTACATCCAATATTCAATAACTTATATAACTATTATAATCATTACTATGTAAACTGTTAATGTTAATTGACATATTATGCTTTATTTTAATTATTTATAGTGATTATGTATTGTTTTTGTAATCTTCAAAATTGAAGTAAACTTATATTTATATTTGGCTTCTCATAGAACTAACTTCTTGAATTCTAAGAGAAAGTCACTCATGAAATATTACTTGGATCATATGAAGGTGGGTATTTTAAGACAGAAAAGTTCATGAAAATATTTCTATGGGGCTAGGATCAATGTTTAAGTAGTGAGTTTCCACTTGGAATGGGAGAAGGAGAATAGACTTTGGTTAGTAATAACACACCATGGAAAATAGAAGAAAAAAAGGAAAAACAACAAAGCAAAATAATGGGCATTCAAGAAATGAATACAGAAGGCTGATGCAGATTAGCAGGTGACATGGCAGGACAAAGAATTTTTGGTAATAACCATTATGCCTAGGAATAAATGTATTAGCTGCATGCTAAATGCTTATTTTGTTCTGATTATCTGTTTACTTGTATATAAGAGTAGTCTAAAGGATACATGTAAAGGCTTTCTGTATACATAATAGCAATGACAAGCTAAATGCTCAACAGTTGTAATGCAAATTATGTTATATCAATGCAATGGACTATAGTATGGCCATAAAATATGAGCATGAATTATACTGTGCAGGATCCTGAAAGATCTATTATAGTTTTAAACCAAACAAAACATAATATAATTGCAAGTGTATTGAAATCCATAGGCTTTTATACTAAGGGAAAGTTAATTACAAAGGAATATTAGTGTGGCTTTTGGAAACTTTTGTACAGGAATTTAGATGAAAGTATTTCTAAAGACATAGGATTGATAGTCAAATGATGACTTTTGACTGGAGAAGGAGAATAGGTGCATTTTTATGATGAAATAATAAGTGTGTGTAAAATTTAAGAAAATCTTAAATTGCAGATAAAACATAGCGTCTAGGAGTCAAACAACAAACACCACTCTCACTTGCCTTCACATGCATTTGAAATGATATAATAATTATATAATATGTGAGAACATATATTTTATGTATATATATAGTAAATGTGTTTTTAGAGAATAAACAAGTTTATATACAGTTTACTACAATTATTTTGCATCACAGACTCCAAAAGATATAAAACAGATTCCAGTATCAATTGAGCATTTCTCTCTGCTAAACGCAACAGTTAATTTTATGCAATAATTATACATAACAAATTTTACAAAACCTCAGTGACATCAACAATATTCTTTTCTTTCAAATCTAGAATCATTGGATGATTCTGGTGATTTAAGTTGAGCTCAATAGGAACCTCTCAGCTTTCCACCAGGTGTTTCTAACATGCCATTAGCAGGCTAGCACAACCTTATTCCCATGATGTCAGTTTTCTCTTTTTGTAAGAGAGGGGAAATACATAAGTCCTTTTGAGACACAGGGTTGTAACTGGTACACTTTCTATTCTGCAGTTTTTGCTGGCAAAATCAAGTAACAAGTATGACACAGATGGAAAGTTTGGGAAAGGTTCTATATACAAAAATGGGTCAAATTTTGAAGCATCATTATAATTAGTCTATATTGCACTTTAACCAGTATGGCTTAATGAAGTATACCATTCTACATCAACCTCAGACTTCTAGGTTATACCACCATGTGGGGATGTTTTGTACTGTGAAGTTGATCAAAATCCCCCCAAAACACAATCTAGAATGCCACATTGTAAACATTGAAATCAAGAAAGATCAAAGTCTGTAAAACCTAAAATCCCTGAAGTCTCAAATTTCAAAATACCATAATCTCAAAAGAATAAAATACTGAAAGGCAAAAATCTCAAAAACTACAATTCTCATGGTGGGGGTAAATGGCTACATAAGGGTTGTGAATGTAGCTCAGTTGTGGTGCACTTGCCAATCATTCACAAAGCTAAAAGTTTGACCCCCCCAGCACTGTAAAGTTTTTAAAAGTATAACGTCTTAAAGAGAGGCTAAAAGTGTTTCTGGGGAAGGGTTAGGGCATGTAATACAGAAACAATAAAAGCTTTAGTTAAAAAATGCATTATTTGTCTTGGTATTTCTTTCAGCTTGTGAAATTCTTAGAACATTTAATTAAAGTCTCATTTGCCTAAAAACGTCAATGAAGTTGCTAAATGGTTCAAAAATAATTATGTAAGCTTAGCATGGTACGACACGCTATAATCCCAACACCAAGGAGGTAGAGGCAAGAGGATTGCAAGGTAGAGACCAACTTGTGCTATATTTTGCGTTCAAGGCCAGAACTTTTCTTCAAAAATGAACAAAAAAGTATATGAACAATAGCATGAGATGATATCTTAATCATGTTGCTGTTCAGTCATCAGTATTGTTTCTCCCAAATATGTGGTCTGTATGTGAGTACTTGTGGAATGTATTTCCATGTACTCAAAACAATATTACACTATGGAGTAGGAAATGGAACATTTTTGGTTGGGGCATGGTTCGGGTGCCTAACGTGTGAGGACCTTGTTTCAATCTCCAATACCTATAAAAATGGATAAAAAGATGAAAAAATTTAATAGGGGATGGTTATGTCTAGTGTACTGAATCATGGAAAATATTTAAAAAGAGCAGTGTCACCTAGAAAATGAACTGAATGTATTCTATGTGGATAGTCATACACAAAAAGAAAAAAAATTATTCATTATGATGCAAGATTTCTAGATCAGTTAATTATTGTGAAATCAGCCTGCTCTTATGAATCACCTCTGTGCTATTACCCTTATATCCCTGTAATATACTTTCACATGTCAACTATTTTTAGTTTTCTCTTTGTATTATATTTCTTTTTCTTTTCTTCACTTTTTACAGGTTTTTCCCCACTGTTTTAAATTGTCAGCATTAACTTTTACAATTTAGTATGCTACACATTTCATGTTTGCATCATGTCCAATACCATAAGTATAATTTGTATAAGGAGGTTTAGAGAGTTCTAATTCATTTCAAGCATTTTTTTGCAATTTTGCCTCCATGTTAGTATATTATAACATCATTGACTATATGTGTAAGCATAGTATATATATGCAAAAATGTTGAAACTTCCTCAATAAGTGAAGAAATGTCCTTTTTTTGGAATCTGATTTGTGAAAGATAATTTTTCTGCTGATCTTAACATTTTGGGAAACTGCATTAGGCAATGGTTACCTATCATGGTTTTTGACTGATTTCATCAAAAGATTTAGCATTTCATCAGTATGTCAGATGACCACAGTTATAAATCTGGTTACATATAATTATTTACCATAGTTATGTGAATTCACAAATTTTTCTTAATTACCTATTTTTTGTGGGTTCAGTTCATCTGCCCATAACTGTTTTACCTCTGTAACTCTTAGTATACCTGCATGTTTATGCTTGCAAAAATATGTATGCTATCACTGCCTATTTTGTTGTGTAAGTTAATGTGTGCAGTATTCAGTCAGGTTTTCATGTTTCTCAACTAAATCACCCATTAAAATATAAATAAGTGCATTTTAGAAAAATTTTTAATGATTTTTCCAAAATTATATATTCAGGATTTATACTTTAAATATTTTAGGATTTAGGGATTTTCAAATTTGATATTATGATACCTGGCATTGTGCCTTTTTGGATTATTACCCAATAATGGAATTCCAATAATGGAATGTGTCTGGACTTTGCTTCAAGCATGTTGCTAATAAGTTGTTAGCTTTTCTTAAAAAAGGCAAATGAAACAGAAGACTTTGATATCTGAGGTCAGTAAACTTGGGAGTTAAACCTCTGGAATTAGATTACTTACATTTGAACCAAGAAGTGCCATTAAGTAGCTGCATGGCCTTAGACAACCATTGCCACTTGAAAAATAAAAATAGTAAATCCCAGCTATGTGGCAGGTAGAAATAAGAAGATCATGGTTTGAGGCCCATTGGGTGAAAAATATTAACAAGACCCTCTATCAAAAACAAGCTGGATGTGGAAGTGCAAGCCTCTAATCACATCTACATATGAGAGGAACATAGGAAGATCACTGTCTGAGGCTGGTCATAGACAGAAGTATGAAACCTTATCTGAAAAATAAACTAAATCAAAAAGGTGTGGCTCAAGTGGAAGAGAGCTTGAAAGCACAGTCCCTGACTTTAAATCCAAGTACCACCAAAAAAAAAGAAAACATAGATAATGAAGTAAACTTCTTTATGTATAGCATGGCTAGATAGCAATGGCACATTGCATAAAACATACAAAATACAATGTTAACATAAAAGATATTTTCTATTATTATTATTATATCCTTATTGCCTACTATTACATCAGTTTGAAAAGAAAAACAAGAATTGACAAACAGGATTGCATCAAATTATAAAGGCTTTGCACATTGAAGGAAATAATTACCAGAATCAAGAGATGATCCATAACATGGCAAAAAATCTTTGCCAACAATTCATTGGATAAAGGATTACTATCCAGAATATATAAAGAGCTCAAAAAAACTGAAGAACAAATAGTCTAAATAATAAATGGACAAATGAATTGAACAGTTCACAGAACAAATGTCTAATAAGTATATGAAGAAATATTCAACATCCTTAGACATAAATGAAATAAAAATGAAAATGACACTAATATTCTCTATCACCCATCAGAATGACTATCATTAAGAAAACCAACAATGAAAAGTGCAAGCAAACATGCAGCAAAAAATAAACTGTTACACACTTTTGATAGGAATAAAAGCCTCAGTGGAAATCAGTATGGAGGTTCCTAAAACAACAAAAATTAGACTTACCTTATGACCTCAGCATACCACTCCTGGACATATATCCACAAGAGTATAAATGAGCATAAAATAGAATACTGCCACACTCATGTTTATCACAACACTATTCACAATAGCTCAGCTACTGAATCAGCCTAGGTACCCATTAACCAAGGAATGGATAAAAAAGTGTGGTGTACAGAGAAAATGGAGTATTATTCAGTCATAAGGAAGAATGAAATTATGTTGTTTTCAGGTAGATGGATGGAACTTGAGATCTTGATGTTGAATGACATAAGCCAAGCTCAAAAAGGTAAATATTGAATTTTTTTATTCATATGTGGAATCTACACCTAGAATGATGATGGTGATGATAAAATAATGGGACATAAACATAAAAGGGAGACTTTGGGAAGAATCAGCAAGAGGTGCCAGAGCAAAGGAGAGAGTGCTAGGGATGAACAGTATTAATGGGGATGAACAGGATATATATATGAAGATACCATAAAGAAACATCACTAAATACTGTTTAAATACTGTTTGAAAAAGGCAGTAGATGTAGGGGTGTTAAAGGAGTATAATGGGGTGAACTTGTTCAAAATACAATGTACACATTCATGGAAATGTCACATTGAAACTTACTTCTACAACTAATGTATGATAATGAATATATTGGAAAACAATTTCCTCATTAAAACTATAGATTTAACGTAATTTTTCTTCCCCATTTATTTCTAGGGATCCTTACATTTCCACAGATCCACAAGATATCACTTGCTTTTGCTGCCAGTATCATTTTTATGGCCTATATTCTATTCCTATATAAAATCACCTTTTGACTTCTTGAGTAAAGCACCTTCGGATATCCATCCTTGGGAATTCACTGCTAAATTCTCACGGTGATAACTGACAATAGTGTGTAAATTGTAATCTCTATTAATGGATCATAGATAATAGAACAGAATATGGATACACTTAAATTTTATATTCTTTAAGCACTGTTTGGAGAAATGGCAATAATCCATTAAATATCATATTTTCCCTATCAATACCTTATTAAAGTTAACTTTGCAGTTTTACTGAAAGAAGAATTGCAAATGAGAGCCCTCACACAGAAAATGTAAGAGGCCAGTTACAAAAGAACGTAACAGTTTGTGTTAAGTTGAGTCATTTTCTACTGATGGCTGAGAAAGAAAACAGAAGAGCTTAAATTTATGCTGGTTTGTACTGGATGCAACTTAGCACCATGAGGTTATAATGAATACTATTTTTTGAAGCTTTCCTTTTGTTGCTCTCTGCATCTCTTAGTCAAACAGCAAATAAAATAAATATTATAAGTCACTTACATTCTTGTTTAGCAAATAGCAACATATTTTAGTTCCACTTCTATTTTATTGATTCTTTCTTCTCTCTAATTTACCCCATGCTCAAGATTTACCAATTTGTTTCACTTATTTTTCTTCTTTTTACTTTAATATGTTCTGAGTGGTTTTTGTTTTTAACTCATTTCTATCAGTTTTTTAGTCTCTCAGATGATAAATTGCTTCAAATTGATTCCTTTTACTTCAAGTATTTGATTTTAGGAGCTTGAACAAGATCTGTCAATTCTTCCAGGGAAGAAAGGTAACAGGAAAAATTGTGATTGCAGGGAATGGGTATTAGAAGTAATAGAATGCTTTCAATGAAGCAGAATAAGAAGCAAGTAGTATTTTTCACATAATTATGATGTACGCATTTGAGGATGACAGGTTCTTTTTCTTTGTGGATAAGTTTCAGTACAAATTTGAAGCAATTATTCACATAATTAGGACAAGCATAAAAACAGTCTTTCCTGTGCAAAGTTTTCTAATTCCCTGATGCAAAAAATATATATACAATATAATGAGAAAGTAAATTGAGGATTTTTTCTAATTAGTAATTAAAATCTTTTATTTTAGCATTTTTACACTTACTCATATGTGTACATATTGTTTGGGCCACCAAATGCAACCACTGCTTCTGGGAAGAACCTGTTCCACCCTCTTGTTCTCCAATTTTGTTGAGGAAAAAACATAAGAGATTATAAGAAAGACATACTGGTTTTGCTAGTTTGAGATACAGATAGGTATACAGAGAGAGTCCTACTGTTGCTTCCATGCATTTGTAGATTGCAACTCACATTGGTTCATCTCTACCAGACCTCTTTTCTACTTCTTGGTCCCTTTCCCAAAGTGGTGTCTGTCAGTTTAAGATTACTATAATTGCTCCTCTACAATGAGCACATCAATGACATTCAAGTTTTAGGTTTCCTTCCATTTCCATATTCCTCACTTTCGCATTCTCCCTTTAGTGTGTGACCCAAGTCCAATAATATCACTGCATTTGTTTTAGGTCTATAATCCACATATGAGGGAGAACATCCGATTTTTGGCCTTCTGAGCCTGGCTAACATTGCTTAAGATGATGTTCTCTAGTTCCATCCATTTACCTGTGAAGGACAGAATTTCATTCTTTTTTGTGGCTGAATAAAATTCCACTATGTATAAATACCACATTTTCTTAATCCATTCATCAGTAGTGGGACATCTTGAGTGTTTCCAAATCTTGGCTATTGTGAATAGTGATGCCATAAACATGGGTGTGCAGGTAATATGAGTCGCATTCTTTCAGGTATGGCCCTAAGAGAGGTTTTGCTGGATCATTTTGCAGATCTACATTTAGTTCTTTAAGAAGCCTCCATATTGTTTTCCAAAGTGGTTGCACTAGCTTACATTCCCACCAGCAGTGTATGAGGGTTCCTTTTTCCCCAGATCAACACCAACATTTGTTGTTGTTGGTGTTCTTGATGATATTTTAACAGGAGTAACAGGAGTGAGGTGGAATCTTAGTGTGGTTTTGATTTGCACTTCCTTTTGGCCAGGGGTGGTGAACATTTTTTCATGTGTTTTTTGGCTATTTGGACTTCTTCCTTGAAAAAGTTCTGTTAATTTTAGTTCAGTTGCCCACTTCTTTATTGGTTCATTGATTGTTGGGGAGTTTAGTTTTTTGAGCTTCTTATATATTCTGATTATCAGTTCCTTTTCTGATGTATAGCTAGCAAATATTTTCTCCCACTCTGTGGGTGGTCTCTTCAATTTAAAGACCATGTCTTTTGTTATTCCAAGCTTTTTAATTTCCTATAGTCACATTTGTCCATTCTTTCTCTTAGTTACTGGGCTGTTAGAATTCTACTGAGGAAGTCCTTCCTTATAACTATTGCTTCCAGAGTATTCCCTGCTCTTTCCTTTACTAACTGTAAGATGTCAGATTTGATATTAAGGTCCTTGATCTACTTTGAGTTGATACTAGTACAGGGTGACAGGCATGGATCTAGTTTAAGTTTTCTGCAGGTAGATAAACACTTCTCTCAGCAATATTTGTTGAAGAGGATGTCTTTTCTACATTACATGTTTTTAGCAACTTTGTCAAACATAAGGTGGGCATAGTTGTGTGGATTCCTATCCGGGTCCTCTATTCTGTTGCACTGGTTTACATATCTGTTATTGTGCCAGTACCATCCTGTTTTTATTGCTATGGTTCTGTAGGATAATTTGAATTTGGGTATTTTGATAACTCCAGCATTACCCTTTTTGCTCAGTATTGCCTTGGCTATTTGTGGTCTTTTGTGTTTCCAAATGAACTTTAGGGTAGATTTTTCAATCTCTGTGATGAATGTCTTTGGGATTTTGATGGGAATTGCACTGAGCATGTAGGTTGCTTTTGGTAGTATAGACATTTTTACTATATTGATTCTTCCAATCCATGAGCATGGGAGATCTTTCCACCTTCTGTAGTCTTCTTTGATCTCTTTCTTCAGTTGTTTGTAGTTCTCCTTGTAGAGGTCATTTACATACTATTTAAAGTATGTTCCTAGACATTTGATTTTTTCGAGGCTATTATAAATGGAAGGATTTTCCTGTATTCTTTCTCAGCTTGTTCATTGCTGGTATACAGAATGGCTACTAATTTTTGTAGGTTGATTTTATATCTTGCTACCTTGCTGAAGCTGCTTATGGTGGCTAGGAGTTTTTAGTGTCTTCAAGGTATTAGATCATGTCATCTGTGAATAGGGATAGTTTGACTACTTCTTTACCTATTTGTATTCTTTTATTTCTTTTTCTTGCCTTATTGCTCTGGGTACAAATTCCAGGACTATGTTGAACAGGAGTGGGGAGAGTGGGGACCTTGTCTTGTTCCTGACATCAGGGGAAATAATTTCAGTTTTTCCACATTAAGTATAATGTTGGCTATAGGTTTATCATATATGGCCTTTATAATGCTGAGGTACATTCCTTCTATTCATAGTTTCCTTAGCTTTTATTGTGATGTGGTATTGAATCTTATTGAAGGTTTTTAGGAGTCTATTGAGATGATCAAGTGTTTTTTGTCTTTGGTTCTATTGATGTGCTGTATTATATTTATAGATTTACATATATTGAACCATATGTGCATCCTTGGGATGAAGCCGACTTGGTGAGGGTGAGTGATCTTTCTGATATTTTGTTGGATTAGATTTGCCATTATTTTATTGAGGATTTTTGCATCAGTGTTCATTAAGGAGATTGGTCTGTAGTTTTCCTTTCTGGATGTGTCCTTGTCTGGTTTTGGGATAAATGTAATACTGGCTTCATAGAATAAGTTAGGCAGTGTTCCTATCTTTTCTGTTTCGTGGAAAAGTTTAAGGAGCGTTGGCCTTTGTGTCTTTTTCTTCCTCATTTTAGTCAGATTTTCCAGGGGTTTTTCAATCTTGTCAATATTGTTTGTTTATTCAAAGAAATAGATTTTTGTTTTGCTGATTCTTTGTATGGGTTTTTTTTTTTTTGGTCTGTATTTCATGAATTATGGTCCTTATTTTTATTATTTCTCTTCTTCTGCTTGTTTTAGGTTTTGCTTGTTCTTGTTTTTCTAGGTGTTTGAGATGTAGCATTAGATCATTTATTTGAGATCTTTCTCTCCTTTAAATATATGCACTGGTGGCTATAAACTTTCTTCATAGGACTGCCTTTGCTGTGTCCCATATGTTATGGTAGGTTGTGTTTTCATTTTTGTTAACTTACAAGAACATTTCGTTTCATCTATGACCCACTGATGGTTGAGCAATGTGTTATTCAGTCTTCAATTATTTGCATATTTTCTGCTGTTTTTTTGTTGCTGAGTTCTCATTTTAATGCATTGTTTTCAGATTCTATACAGGGAATAATTTTTATTTTCTTATATTTGCTAAGGCTTGCTTTGTTCCTAAAGATATGATCTATTTTGGAGAAAGTTCCATGGGCTGCTGAGAGGAAAGTATATTTTTTTGCTGGATGAAATATTCTATAAATATCAGTTAGGTCCAATTAATCTATGGTGTCATTTCATTCTAGGATTTCTTTGTTGGTTTTTTGTTTGGATGACCTACCTATTGGTGATAGAGGGGTATTAAAGTCTCCCACTACCACTGTGTTGGAGTCTATATGTGCTTTAGTGTATGTGTGATGAAATTGGGTGCACTGACATTGGGTGCATATAGGTTGATAATTGTTATTTCCTTTTGATGTATTGCCACTTTTATTAGTATGAAGTGTCCTCCTTTATCTCGTTTGACCAATGTAAGCTTGAAGTCTGCTTTGTCTGATATAAGTATTGGTATTCCTGCTTGTTATGGGGGGGGACATTGGCTTGGTAAATCTTCTTCCAGCCTTTCACTCTAACCCAGTGTTTATTTCTGTTAATAAGATGGGTCTCTTTTAAACAATAGATTGTCTGGGCTTCCTTTTTAATCCAGTTTGCCAAACAGTGTCTTTTGAAGGGGAATTAGTCCATTAACACTCAGTGTTACTATTGATAAGTATGGGTTGATTCCTGCCATTTATTTGTTTTTGTTGTTTAAGGATTTGATTATGTGTAGTTGAATCAATGCTACTCTCTGATTATTTCTCTTTTCTTCTCCTGTAGTTTGATACTTACTGTCTTCTCATGGTTTTGTTTATTTTCATCATCTGTGTGTAGAATTCCTTGCAGAATCTTCTGTAGTGGTGGCTTTGTGGTCATATATTCTTTTAGTTTCTGTTTATTGTGGAAAATTTTTATTGCTCCATCAATTTTCAATGACAATTTTGCTGGGTGGAGTATCCTGGTGCTGAAATTATTTTCATTCAGAGCCTGAAATACCTTACTCCATGCCATTCATTCTTTTAAGGATTCCATTGAGAATTCTGCTGTTATTTTGAGGGGTTTACCTTTATATATTATTTGTTTTCTCTCTCTTACAGCCTTCAATATTCTTTCTCTGTTCTCTGTGCTTGTTGCTTTAATGATAATATGCCATGGGGAGGTTCGATTTTGATTGAATCTGTTTGGTGTCCTGGAGGTTTCCTGTACCTGAATCAGCAAACTTTCTCAAGATTTGGGAAATTTTCTGTTATTATTTTATTGAATATGTTATATATCCTTTTGGCTTGCATTTCTCCTTCAATGCCCATGATTCTCAGATTTGGTCTTTTGATGGAGTCACTGATTTCTTGCATATTCCTTTCATAGCTTTTGAGTTTTTGACTAAGATTTCCTTTGTTTCTCTTTTAATTTCTATTTCATCTTCAAGGACTGAGATTCTGTCTTCCATTTGCTCTAGTCTGCTGGAGTGGCCTTCCACTGTGTTTTTTGTTTGACTAAAGTAACTTTTTATTTCCTGGATTTCTGTTCGAGTCTTTTTTCTTGGGTTTTCCATATCTTTGTTCAACTCCTTTTTTATATTTTGTGTTGTCATTTTTAATTTATGTATTTATATATTTATATATTTTATAGTGTCCTGTTTCACTTTGGTGTTTGTTGAAGTCCTCTCTGAGTTCATTTATTTGTTTCTGTGTCATGTCATGTACTTTATCTTTGGTGTCTTGCAATTTCTTGAGTGTATCTTGTACACTATGGTTAACCATGTCTAATATCTTCTCCATGAATTTCTCAGTGATTTCTTGCAGGATTTCTTCTTTGAGGGATTTTTTTGTGGCCACCACTGGGCTCCTTAGTGACATTTATCATTGTTTTGTTGAAGTCAAGAACTGGATATCCATTGTCTGCCTTTCCCACAGAATCCTGTATTGAACTTTTTTTTGAGGAGAATAGTTTTCATCCTTTCTTCTTCTTCCCATCACTCAACGTGGTGCTGTTGAACTATGTTCTTGATAGGCCAGTTGGTGGTTTTAATTGCCTGTTTTCTTTCCTCTGCTTTAATTTTTGTGTTGTGACTGAATTGGTTGTTATCTAGGTTGCTGTGCTTTTTCTGTTCCTGGCTTGGAGGTGTAATTTAGCAATAACAAATTCACAGGTTCAATGTCACACCAATTGTTTACATATTATATAGAAAAATCTTTGGTGATAATATCTATAAATAGTGGGAGTTGGGTGGTTGTTGTGCTAGATATAGAAATTGGGCTACTTGGTAAAGGTGGCACTAAAAGGAGGGATGGGAAAAGGAGTGGGTTGATGGGGGAAGACTTATGGGGGCTTCTGGGTTTTGTGGTCCTTGTGTGTGTTTGGGTATATTTCTGTTGTAATTGAGGGTGCTTGTGTCAGGGATTGTAGGGGACTGGTATTGTGTACCTTTGGTACAGTAGGCTTGTAGGTGGTTGGTGAGTGTGTAGGAGGGAGGGGTAGTGTTGTGACAGGTTGGGGTAAGATAGGAGGGTGACGTGAAGACAGAAAGGGAGTGGATGAGAAGGGGCAGAAAGAGTAGTTGGGAGGGACAACAATGGATTGCAGCACAGGAAAAGCAGGGAAAGTGAAGGGGGTAAGAATAAGAATAAGAAAACAGTGATTGCAAAGTTAATAATACAGAAAAAAATAGCACAAGTAAACCCCAAAACAAAACACAATAAAAGCACTAGGTTCAGGAACCACAAAAAAGTTTAGTCTTTTGGTAAAAGTTCTGGAGTTATTCATTAGGCATCTAATCCTGATATTTGCATACCAATGGAAGCTCTGATGTGGTCTCACCAAGTGACTGGATTGTGAGTAGTATTTGGTCCTTCTGTTCACAAGATTAGTTGCAATTGTGAGGTGAGGTGAGTTTGCCAGTTTGTTTAGGGTGGCCAGAGCTGTTTGTTTCACCAGGCAGCAGTTGTGTTGCCCTTCAGCTGCAGCTTTGTTTGGTCAGCTCCTCCCCCAGCAAGGTGGTGCAATTCAGTTGTGAATGCTGCCCTCTGTCCGATGAGATCATATCTGAGATCCACTACCTGCCCAGATTTGGGAGGTTGGCCAGTAACCCCACCCCTGTTGTTGGCTTTTTTGCCTCTCCTGGCCTCTCTTGGGTGCTAGCAACTACTTTGGGAGGTTGGCTTATTGCCCTGCCCCTACTTTCAGCCATTCTACATGTCCCAAACTCTGCTGGGTTCTAGTAGCTCCTCTGGGAGGTTGGTTTGTTGCCTTGCCCATGCTCTCATTCTTTGCTGTTTTACCAGCATTTATTCACTAGAGTTCAGTGCTGAGAGTTTGGCTTTTTCCCCCACCTCCATTCTCTGGGGCAGGTTCGGCATCACACCCCTACCTCTGCTGTCAGTTTTAGATTGCAGTTCACTATTAATATTTTTAGTTTTGTTGGGGGTGGTTCAGTCTGCTCAGGGGCTGCACTAGATCGTGTTCCCAGGGGATGGGTAAGGGAGTTGCGCATGGTGTCTGATGCTCATTTGTTTGTTCTGCAGATTCACACAAGCAGCTTTGGAGCCTGCCCACAGGGAAAAATCAATAATTAAAATCTTTATGATGCTAAATAACCTGTTGCTTATGCATTATCAATAAATGAAAGAAATTATTTATATGAAAGTATATTATGCTTACAATAGTTCACACTTTAAAAAGCTTTTATGCTAAACTTCATGCACCATGATAAACACTGATAAACATTGAATGATCTATATATTATAATTCTCAAAACACCTATCTGAAACAACTGCTCTCATGACTGCCATTAGGAAGATGAGCATCTTAAGGAATTGAACCTTTGATAATTATATCAAGTTTGTATAGCTAGTAGATGGGGAGAAAAGATTCAGAAACTTAACCAGGTACTAATAAGTCATCATTTTTGTTATGTGTAAATGTAGACTCACTATAGTAAATTTTGTAAATGCTAAAGAGCAGAGAACAGTTATGTTGGTTATCATCTTCCAAAGTTATATGGTTTGCCCCATGATTTAGTACTTATTTCTACCAATTTCTAGAATGATCTTTGGAAAGTGATGGAAATTTAATATTTATTTATTCCTCTGTAAAATGGAATAGAGAATTTACCAGATGGAATTGTTATGAAAAACACTTTATAATTAAGCATATGCAAAATATGTTTTACAATACCTGGAACATAGCAAAGGAACTTATAAGAGATTTTTGTTTTTCAATTTGGATAGTATGTTTTGATCTCCCTCAAGTTCATTGATTCTTTTCTTGATGATGTTGAGCTACTAATGAGTCCATTGGGAGCAAACTTCATCCCATTTATAGTGTTATTTATTCACAGCAATTCCAATTTTTTAATAATAATTTTGATCTCTGACAATATTACCTTTTGGATCTTTTTTTGGTAGGACTGGAATTTGAACTCGGGGCTTTGGATCTTAAATGTTGACTTTTCATTAGTACCCTAATCACATTAACACAATTATTTTTAATTTTGTTTCAAAGTAATAAGAATATTTCAATTTGCTTCTGATTGTTGTTTTATCTTTGAAAAATGTGTAGGGTTTGTTTTTGGCTTTTCATATGCTTCACAATTTTTTAAATTGTTGCTTTAAGTTCTATGTCCTATGTAGGACAGAAAAGACTGAGGCAAATAGTTTTTATGCTCAAATATGAGCTTGCATTTCCTTCTGCTAGGCATACAACCTGAGATTGAGAGATGAAATAATCTATTTAGATGTTGGGCTGTATTTGAGTATTAGTGTCACTATTGTTATCCCCAGTGTGTCCCAAGTTTCAAACTTTTGCTGTGATATCTTGATTAAGTGAGGTGTCATTTACCAGAATATGAAGAATAACATAAATAGGCACATCAGTTGATTTGATACAGCTAAAAAAGTAATAGTGTTTATTTTCTTCTTTTACATAAATCACTTCATATAATAATCTGTACATTTTAAACATGTGTATTATGATATAAAAATTCATTCAGGGCTCCTTGACAGTTCAACATAAAGATAATAATAGTCATGATGTTTATAAAATACACAGAAATAAAATATATGAAAACAAGAACACAAAAAGTATTATGTGAGTCAAATATATTCCATTATCCTAATATTATTTAGTTGTTCATCTAATATTATAATATTTTAAAATGTATATTATGATGAATGAAATTTCTGTTGAAATCTTCAGAGCAACCACCAAAAGGTAGATGTAGTTTTAATTAAATTTAGAGACACAGACAAGTTGAAATTAACATGAACAATAAAATAGCTAATATTACTATGCTAGGAGCAAAGCAGAAGTTAAGTATTTCCTGAAAAAGGAAGGGAAATTTTACAACAGCAAATTTAAGTAAGACAACATAAGAAATAAATTACATATATTTATTCATATTAATCCTTCATAACCTTTTTAGAAATGTAAAAAGCATTCATCAAGAAAGAATATATGTTGGTATATAAAACAAGTCTCAATTAGTTCTAAGACTGAAATCATACAGAGAATATTCTTTAAGAAGAATGAAAATAAATTAGAAATTTGTAAATAATAGTAAAGTATCTCAGCAATTTGAAAATATTTATAAATTAACCAACACACTTTAAAAAAGTGGATGGATGGAAAAGAAATCATAAATATTTTTGTTTTATGGAAAGAATGCTATACATATCAAAATTGGAGAATACAGTGAAAATCAGATATAAAAGTGTTTTATAATGATGTACCCATTTTCTAAAAACAAATATTCATCCTTTGATCTAAACTTCCACTTTGAGCTACCATATAATAAAGAACAAATCAAAACCACAAAGTTAGAATAAGGAAATGAAAATAATGTCCTTCTTATTATTGGTTGTACTCTCTCTTCAACAAAGTTAGACATAAGGGCAGAACAGTTTCTGCCTGGAAGCAAGGTGGTAGGGGAGGAGAGGGAGGGGACAGAAGGGAAAGGCATGGGATGGGGGGAGAAATGGCCCAAACATTGTATGCACATATGAATAAACAAAAAAAATAATGATGATGATAAAAATTATGATTGTGATTGTAATCATGATGACAAAGAAAATGACATTAAAAATGAGCATGAAAAACAGAAAGAGAAGGATAATGACATGGAGAATTAGAGAAAATAACCAATGATATAGACAATGGAAAATCAACAGATGAGTTAAAAAAAAACCCTCAAATTTCCCCTTTGATAAAATGAAAACAGGATTAGAAATGTTGGCTAGAGTGTTTGGTTGATAAGAGACAAATTATAGCTCACCAATTTCAAGATCAAACTAAGAAGTAACTTGATAAGCATAATAAGCCTTATAATGATTTAGAAAGGATATTTTGAAAACTTAATGTCAATAAATTCACAAATTTATAAAGTAAAGTAAGCATTCTTGGTAAACACAATTTCCAAAGTTGAAACAATAAGAAAAAATTTCAACATACTTATTAAGTAAATCATGTTCATAACAAAATAGCTTCCTAAACATAAACCTCTAGTCCTTGATAGCTTCACCAATGAATTCTCTCAAACATATAGAAGGGATTCATATCATCCTTATCCAAGCTGTGTCAGAAAATAAACAGTGAGAAAATTTCAACTCATTTTTCTAGGCTAATGTTATAACAAAATATGATAAAGATATCAAATAAGTTTCTTTTGGTAAAAAACATGAAAACAGATTTAAAACTGTTGTAAAACACCTCACCAAATGCAGCAGTACAAGGAAAGGATAATATATAATAACTAAGTAAAATATATGTATACAAAGTTTGCATAACATTTGAAAATCAACCAATATAATTCAACATATTAGTAGAAAAAAGTGAAATTTAATAAATGCTTAAAAATAATTGCTAATAATTAAAACTCATTCAGTACTAAAACTTTGAAAGATTGGGAAATGAGAGGTTGTCCCTGAAATTGGCAAAATAAACATTTGAAAAATACAGCAAAAAATAAGCACAATAATCAAATGGTGAAGAGTCTCTACTAATGTTGGGAACAAAGCAAGGTTATCAATTCTGATCATTTAATCAACACTGTGCTGGAAGCTCTGAAAGTGAAATAAGGACTGAGAAAGAATAAAAAGCCATGCATATTTGACAGGAAAAATAAAACCCAGATGTTGAACTCATTACCTAATTGTTTTTAGATTTATTAACATATGTCCACAAAATAGTTCTTTAAAAAGTTTGTAACACCCTTATTTATAACATTTCCAAAATAGAAATTACCCAAATCAAGTAAAGTGAATAAATATAATGTGCCATATTTGCAGTAAATAGAATATAAATACAAACAAACTACAGATATTTCAATAATATATACTGACATCTTCATTACTATGCTGGGTAACACAATTCAGTCTCAAAATGATTATTCTAGTTATAGATAGTCAAAGGAAAAACCTCTGGTTGGAGAAGTGATAATTAGTAGAAATAGGTATAAATGAATGTTTTTCAAGTTTTGAAAACATCGTATACCTTGGTTTAGGTGATTTACTTGAGTGTGCACCACTGTCCCAACTCCATGACCAGGTCTATTTATTTTTTTGCATAAATTGAAACTCAGCATGAAAAAATGAGACCTTTTAATTAAAATCTATCTCCCCTTTTAGTATAAATTCCAGAATGGCAAAAAATAACTTTTTATTCAAGTGGAATAGAGTATGCTCAAAAGCAATATTTGATTACTGAATTACTCACCTGTAAAAGCAGAAAAACATTCATACAATAACAAGATAGAAAACTTTCAGTCAAAAGGAATAAATATGGTAGAGCTATGCTCTAGTAATCTTGTATAAAAGATGTCCCATGACTGAAAATGTGGTATATATACACAATGGAATTTTATCCACCCATAAAGAAGAATAAAATTATGTTGGTTGCAGATAAATGGATGGAACTAGAAAATATCATCTTAAGTGAAGTAAGCTAGGCTCAAAAAGTCAAAGGTCACTTGTTTACCCTCATATGTGGAAGTTAGATCTAGAAGTTGATGTATATATATAAATAAATATGTGATCATACACATATGTGATACATATGTATATATATATGATTATATGTATATTTATACACTCATATATAGTGAGAGAGAGAGAACAAAATTTGGTGAATCTGCTTAGGGGACTATGGGAGGTAAGAGAGGGAAAGAAAATGTTAGAGAATGAAAAATATGGAAACAATCCCTGCATACTCTCTGACCGCAATGGAATAAAACTATAACTCAACAAAAAAGAAATAGCAGAAAATACTAAAACACCTAGAGACTAAGCTGCATGTTGTTCCATGATCAGTGGGTCACCAAAGTAATAAGAGATAATTTAATGAATTTAATGAAAATGAAAGCACAACCTATCAGAAGCTATGGGACACAGCAAAGACAATAAGAGGAAAGTTTATAGCCATGAATGCATATATTAAAAACACAGAAAGATCTAAAATAAATTACCTAATGCTGCATTTTAAACTCCTAGAAAAGAAGAACAAGATAAATCCAAAACTGCCAGAAGGAGAGAAATAATAAAAATAAGATCCAAAAATCAATAAAATAGGCCAATAAAATAAAATAAAATAAAAAACATAGAAAGAATCAATGACAACCAAAATACTTGATTCATTGGAAAGATAAATTAGACTTTTTAACCCCTAGCAAACCTGACTGAAATAAGGAGGAAAAAGAACCAAATTAATGAAATTAGAAGCAAAAAAAGGGAGATCACTACACATGCCAATGAAATCCAGGGAATCATTGGGGATTCCTTTGAAAATCTATACTCAAATAAGGTGGAAAATCTAGAAGAAATTGATAAATTTCTAGGCACATATGAGCAACCAAAACTGAACCAAGAGAATATAGACTACCTAAATGGATCTCTAAAAAGCAATGAAACTGAAGCAGCAATAAAAAGTCTGGCAAAAGGAAATAATGGTCAGTACCTGACAGATTCACTGATAATTTCTACCAGACCTTTTGAGAAAAAACTAATGCCAACACTCCTCAAACTTTTTCAAGAAATAGAAAGGGAAGGAACACTGCCAAAATCATTCTATGAAGTATTGCACTCATTCCAAAACCAGACAAGAACACAACAAAAAAAGAGAATTATAGGCCAATCTCTTCAATGAAATTAAATGCAAAAATTCTCAATAAAATGCTGGCAAACCAAATTCAGCAACATATCTAAAAGATCATACACCATTATCAAGTTGCTTTCATCCCAGGGATGCAGGGATGGTTCAAAAAATGCAAATCATTAAATGTAATACAGTATATTAACAAGAGCAAAGACAAAAGACACCAAGTCATCTCAATAAATGCAGAAAAAGCCTTCAACAAAACTCAACATTCTTTCATGATAAAATCTCTGATGAAACTAGGAATAGAAAGAATGTATCTCAACACAATAAAGGTTATATAAAATAAGCCTATAACCAACATCATACTAAATGGGAACAAACTAAAACAATCTCCTCTGAAGTCAGGAACTAGATAAGGTTGCCAACTGTCTCCACTTTTACTCAACATAGTCTTGGAATTCTTAGCCAAAACAATAAGACAACAAGAAGAAATAAAAGGAATTCAAACAGGAAAGGAAGAAACCAAACTATCCCTATTTGCAGAGACACGATCTTATACCTACAAGACCCAGAAACTCCACCAAACACTCCTAGACATTATAAACATCTTCAGCAATGTAGCAAGATACAACGTCAATTTACAAAAGCCAGTAACTTTTCTATATACCAATAATGAATAGACTGAGAAACAATATAGCTAAAGCAAATTCCATTTACAATAGCTAGAAATAAACTTAACAAAGGAAGTAAAAGACCACAGCAATGCAATCTATAAATCATTGAAGAAAGAAATTGAAGGCAACTACAGAAAATGGAAAGATGTTCCATGTCCATGGATTGGGAGAATCAATATTGCGAAAATGGATATGTTACCAAAAGCAATCTACATATTTGGTACAATGTCCATTCAAAATTCTGATAACATTCATCACAGAGATTGAAAAATCAACCCTAAATATCATATGAAAGCCCAAAAGCCCTCTAATAGCCAAGATAATACTGAGCAAAAAGAGCAAGTCTGGAAGTTTCACAGTTCCTGAATTCAAACTATACTACCAAGTCACAGCAATAAAAACAGCATGGTACTGGTGCAAAAAAGACATGAACATCAATGGAACAGAATAGAAAGCCCAGATAGGAATATATGCAGCTGTGCCCAACTGAGTTTTGACCAAGGTGCCCAAAACATATGATGTAGAAAGGACAGCCTCTTCAACAAATGTTGCTGAGAGAACTGGTTATCTGCATTCAGAAAATAGATCCATATCTTATCTCTTCCCTTATACAAATATCAACTCAAAGTGGACTAGGGACCTTAATATAAGACCTGAATCTTTGAAGCTTGTACAAGAAAGAGCAGGGAATACACTGGAACTTATAGGCATAGAAAATTACTTCATAACTAGAACTCCAATGGCTCAGCAACTAAGAGAAAGGATTGACAAATCAGACTACATGAAACTAAAGAGCTTTTTCACAACAAAAGAAATGGTCACTAGATAGAAGGGGCAGCCCATAGAATGGGAGAAAATCTTTGCCAGCTATACATATCACAAGGGATTAATGACCAGAATAAACAGAAAGCTCAAATAACTGAACTCCCAAAAAAACAACGACCCAATGAAGAATTGGGCAAATGAACTGAACAGAGCTTTTTCAAAAGAAGAAGTCCAGAAATACAGGTGCTGGTGGCTCACACCTGTAATCTTAGTAACTCAGGAGGCAGAGATCAGGAGGATTGTGGTTCTAAACAACTTGGGGCAAATAGTTTGTGAAACTCTATCTCAAAAAAAAATCAAACAGGAATCCAAGATGGCAACTGGGACACAGCCACAGACTCCTAATCTCCGTGATCCAGGGACTTTGCTGAGAGGATGGAGACACACTTGACTGAGGTAAAGCACAAGGGAGAGCTGAACATTAGCACTCTGAACCCCTAGCTCATGGAAGACTTCTCCAGGACTCAATATACTAAAAGAATAGCAGGTACAGCAGGCCAAGCTCCACATCATAGGCCTGTGGAGCCACTGTGCCACACACCGTGGGATCTCCAATCCTCTGGCCCTACTCCTTAGCCCCACCAGGGCCATGCTACCCCAAACTCCCACCCCTCTAACCCCCATGATCTCCACCAAACAAGTTCTTAAGGCCTGCCAAGCTGGGGATCCACAGACATTCACAATCTCTGCCGGGCCACACCCTCAGGCCTGCACAGGCCTGCACCATCCCTGCTCTGCCATGCCACGCCCTCAAGGCCTGCTGCACCAGCGATACACACACACACACACACAATCTCCATTCCCAGGCCCACACAGACCTGCACAATATCCATTCCACATGCCTGTGCCCCTAAGGACTGCCAAGCAGGGGATCCACACACACCACTTCTGCTCTGCTGCGCTCCCAGGTCTGCACAGGCCTGCACGATTTCCTCTCCACTGGGCCACGCCCCCAAGGCCTGCCAAGCCATGAGTACAGATATTCACAATCTCCACTGGGCCATGCCTTTAGGCCTACACAGAGCAACTTGAACTCCGCTGGGCTGCACCCCTCACATCTGCACAGGCCTGCATGATCTCCACTGGGTGATGCCCTCAGGCTTGTACAGGCCGCCATGATCTCCACTGGGCCGTGCCCCTCATACCTGCAGAGGCCTGCATGATCTCTGCCGGGACCATAACCCTTAAGCTTGTCACTCCTCCAGACCACGCCCTTCAGGAACACCAGGCCCACACTCCAAAGTCCTGCTAGTTTGCCTCAAAAGGCCTCCACCTGTAGGCCCATGAGACCCCACCCACCTGCCTAAAAGACACACACAGACAGGTCTGGATACTAAAGGAGTAACATCACAGCAACTAAGACTGCAATTCTACTGTTCCAGAACTGGTGAATTTTCTTTTTTCTTCCCTTCTTTAAGGGATTTGTTGCCTGGTTTGCTGTTTGATCACCCACCATTTCTCCCATTTTTTTTCTTTTTCTTTTTCTCTTTTCCTTTCTTTTCTCTTCTTTCTTCCTTTTATCTTTCCATCTCTTTCTCTTTTTTATCCTTCTCTCTTGGTTTTGTTAGTATTAATATTGTTACCCAGCTAATACTAAATTACACATAGTCCAGGGAGAGAAACAGTACCTAGTGGAAATATGGGAAGAAGACAAAGGAGGAAAATCATTCTCAGCCCCAAAATAAAGTAGTACAGGATTTAGATCAAAATGAAAAAAATGGATACCTAGATACAGACTCAAACAAAGCAAAGGTAAACTATACCAAGGAACCCAACAAAGCCAACAAGAAACTCTGAAAGAAGAAATCCTACAAGTAATCAAAGAGAATTTCATAGAGATGTTACTAGACATGGTCATCCAAAACGTACAGGAGGCACTCAAGAAGTTCCAAGACAACAAAAACAAAGACACCATGAACAACTACAGAAAGGTGGCAGGACACAAAACCAACTTACAAAAATCAATAGCTTTTCTATACAGAATTGTATTTTACTCAGCCATGAAGAAGAATGAAATCTTATAATTTGCATGTAAATGGATGGAACTGGAGAACATCATTCTGAGTGAGGTCAGCCAGGCTCAGAAGACCAAAAATCATATGTTCTCCCTCATATGCAGACTTTAGATCTAGGGCAAATGCAGCAATATTGTTGGACTTGGATCACAAGAAAAGGGGAGAGCACATACGGGAGATATAGGAATAGGTAGAAAACACAAAACATGAAAGCGTTTGATGTCCCCACTCCAGAGGAACTAATACAGAAACCTTAAAATGACAGGTTATCACTAGCAGGGGATTGGGAACCAATGTAAAGATCAGTTAGAGTTGAATCAACATAGGTTGTAACACATGGGTACATGAGAGCAATGGTAGGAATCTTTCTGTATAACTATCCTTAACTAGCAAAAATGCTTTTCTTTCTTATCATGTTTATGTCTTTTCTTCAACAAAATCAGTCACAAGGGCAGAACGGGACCTGCCTGAAACTGAGGAGGGGGGGATGGGGGAGGGGGGCAGGGTGGAGAAATGACCCAAACAATGTATGCACATGTGAATAAATGAACAACAAAAACAACAACAAAAAGAATCAATGAAACAAAACATCGGTTCTTTGAAAAGATTAACAAGATCAAGAAGCAGTTAGCCAACATAACAAAACACAGTGGGGAAAAGACCCAAATTAATAAAATCAAAGATGAAAATGGGGACATAATCCACAGGATCACTAGTGAATACTTTGAAAATTTATATTCATAGAAACTGGAAAATCCAGAAGAAATGGATAAATTTCTAGATGCATATAACCAAACAAAATTGAACCAAGAAGATATTAACCACCTAAATAGGCCTATAACAAGCAATGAAATGAAAACAGTTATGAGGTGCCTTCTTACAAACAACAGCCCAGTACCTGAATGATTCACAGCTGAATTCTACCAGACCTTTAACGAACTAATACCAGTACTCCTCAAACCTTTTCAGGAAATAGAAAGGGAAGGAACCCTACCAAATTCATTCTATGAAGCAAGGATTACACTCATTCCAAGACCCAATAAAGATGTAATCAAGAAGGAGAATTACAGACCAATATCTTTTATGTATATAGATGCAAAGATTCTCAAAAAAAACTATTGGCAAACAGAATTTAAGAAAACGTCGGAAAGATCATATACTGTGACAAAGTTGGTTTTATTCCTGTGATGCAAGGATTCTTCAACATATGTCAATCTATGAATGTAATCCAGCATATAAACAGAAGCAAGGACAAAAACCAAATTATCTTCTCAATAGATGCAGAAAAAGCCTTTAACAAAATTCAGCACCATTTCATGATAAAAGTTCTGAAGAAACTAGCAATAGAAAGAATGTTCCTCAACATAATAAAAGCTATATAGAACAAACCTATAGCCAAGATTATACTGAATGGAGAACAACCGAAACCATTCCCACTAACATCAGGAATGAGACAGGGATGCCCACTTTCCCCACTCTTACTCAATATAGTTTTGGAATTCCTAGTTAGAGCAATAAGACAAGAGCAAGAAATAAAAGTGATTCAAATAGGAAAGGAAGAAGTCAAACCATAATTATTTGAAGATGACTTGATCTTATACCTAAAAGACCCTAAAAACTCCACCAAAAACCTCTAAAAATCATAAATTCTTTTGGCAAAGTAGCAGGATACAAAATTAATATACAGAAATCAGTAACCTTCTGACATACTAACAATGAACAGAATGAAAAAGAAATCAGGAAAACAATCCCATTTACAATAGCCTGAAAAATAATAAAGCAGCCAGGTGCTGTTGGCTCATGCCTATAAACCTAGCTACTCAGGAAGCAGAGATCAGGAGTATCACAGTTTGAAGCTAGCTCAGGCAAACAGTTCACGAGACACTATCTCAAAAATACCTAATACAAAAAGGGCTGGTGGAGTAGTTCAAGCTGTAGGACCTCAGTTAAAACCCCAGTACTGCAAAAATAAATAAATAAATAAATAAAGCACCTTTGAATAATTTTGACTTAGGAAACCAAAGACCTTTTCATTGAAAACTATTAACTACTGAAAAGAGAAATCAAGAAGACATTATAAGATGGAAAGATCTCTCATGCTCTTGGACTGGTAGAATCAACATTGTGAAACTAAAAGCAATCTACATATTCAAAGGAATCCCTACCAAATTCCCAATGCCATTCTTCACAGATAGAAAAATCCATCCTAAAATACATATGGAAACACAGAAGACCTCGAATAGCCAAACAATTCTGAGCAAAAAGTCCAACGCTTAATGTATCACAATCCCTGATTTCAAATTCTGCTATAGAGATACAACAGTAAAAAAGCTTGGTATTGGTACAAAAGCAGACATGAAGATGAATGTATTAGAATAGATGACCCAGACATAAACACATATAGTTACAGCTAACTTATCTTTCACAAAGGAGTCCAAAACACAATATGGAAAAAAGACAGCCTCTTCAATAAATGTTGGGAAAACTGGATATCTGCATGTACAAAATTGAAACTAGATCCATGTCTGTCACTCTGTACCAATATCAACTCAAAGTGGATCAAGGACCTTAATATGATGTCTAAAACTTTGAAACAACTGAAGGAAGCTACTGCACATATAAGCATAGGGAGTGACTTCCTAAATAAAACACAAAAGGCTCACAATATAAGAGAAAAAAAATGAACAAATGGGACTACATCAAACTAAAAAGCTTCTGCATAGCAAAAGAAACTGTCACTAGACTTAAGAGACTGCCCACAGAATAAGAGAAAATCTTTGCCAACTATTCATCCAATGAGGAACTAATATTCAGAATCTACAGAGAACTAAAAAAACTCGACCACAAAGAATCAACACCCCAATGACAAAATCAGCACATGAATTAAATAGGGAATTCTCAAAGGAAGAGATATAAATGGCCAGTAAGTATATGAAGAAAAGTTCAACTTCCCTAGCTATAACAGAGATGCAAATCAAAACTACACTGAGATTTCATTTCACCCCATTTAGAATAGCCATAGTCAAGGGCAAAAAACCCAAATGCGCACAAGGATTTGGCAAAATAGAGCCCTTATACACTTTTGGTGGAAATTCAAATTAGTACAACCATTTTGGAAAGCAGTATGGAGATTCTTCAAAAAGCTAATGATAGAGATTGAAAAATCTACCTAAAAGTTCATTTGCAAACACAAAACACCATGAATAGCCAAGGCAATACTGAGCAAACAGAGCAATGCTGGAGGTATCACAATACCCGACTTCAAACTATACTGCAGAGCCATAGCAATGAAAACATCATGTTATTAGCACAAAAACAGATATGAAGACCAGTGGAATAGAATAGAGGACCCAAATATCAATCCACACAGCTACATCCACCTTATTTTTGACAAAGGTGCCAAAAACCTAAGATGGAGAAAAGACAGCCTCTTCAACAAATGTTGCTGGGAAAAGTGGATATCTGCCTACAGAAAACTGAAACTAGATCCATGTCTATCACCATGTACTAGGACCTTAATATCACACTTGAACCCTTGCAGTTAGTACAGGAAAGAACAGGGAATACTTTGGAAGCAATAGGTATAGCCAAGGACTTCCTCAATAGAATTCCAGCTGCCCAGTAACTAAGAGAAAAGATGGACAAGTGGGACTACATTTAATTAAAAAGCTTCTGCACAACAAAAGAAATGGTCTCTAAACTGAAGAGACCACCCACAGAGTGGGAGAAAATCCTTGCTAGCTAAACATCAGACAAAAGACTGATAACCAGAAAATACAGGGAGCTCAAAAACTAAACTCTGTATGAATCAATGAACCAATAAAGAAGTGGGCAACTGAACAAACTAGAACTTTTTCAAAGGAAGAAGTCCAAATGGCCAAAAGACACATGAAAAAATGCTTACCATCCCTGGCCATAAAGGAAATGCAAATTAAAACCACACAAAGATTCCACTTCACTCCTGTTAGAATAGTTATCTCCAAGAACACCACCAACAATAAATATTAACAAGGATGCAAGGAAAAAGGAACCCTCATACACTGCTGGTGGGAATTTATGCTAGTGTAACCACTTTGGAAAACAATATGGAGGCTTCTAAAAAACTAAACCTAGATCTGCCATATGATCCAGCAATACCACTCCTAGGGATATACCCGAAAGAATGTAACTCAGGTTATTACAAAGGTACCTGCATACCCATGCTTATTGCAGCACTGTGCACAATATCCAAGCTATGGAAATAGCAAATATGACCCAGTATTGATGAATGGATTAAGAAAATGTGGTATTTATACATAATGGGATTTTAGTCAGCCACAAAGAAGAATGAAATTTTGTCATCCATAAGTAAATGGATGGAACCGGAGAACATCATCTTAAGTAAAGTTAGCCAGGCTCAGAAGGCCAAAAATCACGTGTTCTCCCTCATATGTAGATTATAGAACTAAAAGAAATGCAGTAATATTATTAGACATGGTTCACACACTAAGGGGAAAACACGCACAGGAGGAATAGGGAAAGAGAAGGAAACCACAAACTTGAATGCATGTGATGTGCTCACTGTAGAGGAGCGAATATAATCTTAAACTGGCAGAAGCCACTATGGGAAGGTGACCGGGTAGTAGTGAAGAGGTCTGGTAGAGATGAACCAATGTGGGTTGTAATATACATGTGCATGGAAGCATTGCTAGGAATCTCTCTGTACAACTATCTTTATCTCAAACTAGCAAAAACACTATGTCTTTCTTATTATCTCTTATGTTTTCTCTTCAACAAAATCAGTAAACAAGAGGGTGGAGCAAGTGCTGCTTGGAAGCGGGGAGGGGGGGGCAGGGTAGGTGACCCAAACTACGTATATACAAGTGAGTAAATGTAAAAACAATAAAATAATAATAACAAAAAAGCACTAAAGATGGAACTTCCATATGATCCAGTGATACCACTCTTAGGCATATACCCAAAGGAACATTAAGTCAGGATGCAATAGAGTCAACAGTGTACCTATGTTCATTATAGCACTATTCATAATAGTCAAGCTATGGAAACAACCTAAATATCCTACAACTGATGAGTGGAACAAGAAAATGTGGTATATATACACAGTGGAGTTTTACTCAGCCATGTGGAATAATGACATGTGGTTTGAAGGTAAATTAATGCAATTTGAAGACATCATGCTAAATGAAGTATGCCAGGCTCAGAAAGATAAAGGCCACAGATTTTCTCTCATATACAGAAGATAGATCCAAAAGATAAACATATACACAAAAAACAAGCATGATTGTACACAAACTCATATGTAGAGTATATTTGTAATAGAGAAACTACTCTATGGAACTTGGGGAATGAGGGAAAGGAAAAGAGAACAATAGAGCATCAACAGTATTATAAAACAACATTTGTGAATGTAGAGGAAATCAGGATATGTATTGAAAGTTATTGAAAAATGGGGTGTGGAAGGTATAGGGGTAAGGTAGAGTAATGGAAGGGGTTGAACAGACCAAAGTAAAGTATACTCACAGCAGGGATACATTGAGAAGCTTCTTTGAACTTTGGTTTAGATATTAATAACAAAAGACAGGACTATAAAATAGTGTGTGGAATGGTTCTTGTTGGGGGGGAGGGTGAATGAAGGTGATTAAGTTGAGGGAATATGGTTAATGGACTTCATATACTTATGCAAGATAGAACTAAGGAACCTCTTGCAATAGTTTTAAGTGGGGTAGGTAGGGATGTGGAGGGTCAGAGATGGTGGGGGTTATATAAACAATGAATAATATAAGCGCATTTGGAATGGTAATAATGAATCTCTCTTGTACAAAGAACATATCCTAATAAAAATACATATAATATATAAAACCAAAAGAACATTTATGGTAGAATACTTTCATTAGAGAGAAATTCAAAGAAAATTCACCCTTAAAAATATAAGTTAAATAAAAGTTCATATGTTCTAAGTTTTGGGGATAAAGCTATTGAATATGATTTCCTTTTTCTCTCAATATTTTAATAAGGTTAATATGGTATTTCTTCTTTCTTTTTTCCCTTCATAAATCTAGATTTATCAATTTAAAAGATCTTTTAAATAAACAAACTTTTGGATTCATTCTCTTTCACTTTTTTTTCTGTTATCCATTCAAAATATTGTTTCTTTCATTCTATTTGTTTTAAATTTAGTTCAGTGTTCTTTAATTACTTTATCCAGGTAGAGATTTAGGTCATATTGGATATATTTATTCCTTGGTAATCTATACCTACATTTATTTATCTATTTTTATAATTATATATATATATAGATATATATTATATACATGTATATGGTTTAAAACAATAGTTGTCTTTCTAAGCACTACTTTAGCTGTATCCTAGAAATTTTAATGTTTTGTGTTTTTATTCAGTTCAGAATATTTTCTAAGTTACTTTGTGATCTTTTCTTTGACACATGGGTTATTTACAATTGTGCTGTTTAATTTCTAGTTGGTGGTGATTCTTCCAAGCTTTTGTTTGTTGTTGATTTCTACTTAATAACACTATTTAAAAGGCCATGCTTGGTATAAATTGTTGTTTAAATTTGTTGAGTTTTATAGACATTTATGTGCTCATGTTCTCTATCATCTGGGTAAATGGTTTTAAGAGGTAGGCAAACTAAAGTGTTTTTGTTTTTTGTAAAGTCTCTAGTGTCATACAATGATGAATACCTTACCTTGGTCACCAAACTGTAGAGACTTTTCTAATTCAATCCAATTCAGCTACATACAGATTAAAGGCTGTGCTATGTGAGATTTATGCCCCTCACATACTTTACATAGAGACACAGACACAGACACAGACGCACACACACACACACACTCTTCAGACAGCAATCAGTCATAAACCCCAGCTTGTAGACTATGCTTCCATTATCCTGTCCTGGGATTCAATTTGCTAGAGTGGCTCACAGGGCTCATGGAAACACTTATCTTATTTACCATTTGTTATGAAGGTGTAGATGAACAACCAGATGGAAAAGGATGGAATGTATAAGGCAAGGGGAGCTTCATGCCCTCCAAATGCTTGCCATCCTCCAGGAACCTCCATGTGTTCAGCTATTCTATTCATAAGCTCATCTGAACCTGTTCTTTTTAGTTTTATGGAAGTTTCATAACATTGGCACCCTGCAGATCAAGTAGGAGGCTGAAAGTCCCAATCCATTATACCTTCATTTTTATGCTGATCAGCTCACATGATGAAGCAGACTAGGGAACATGGTAATTTGGAGGATTCTAACTTCATAACAAGAAACAGAGTCAAAGACAAAATATATCATTTCATAATACCACAGTGATATATGCTTATTTGAAAACAATATTTATTTTACTGTTAATGGGCAGCATGTTCTACAAATATCAAGGGAGTGGACTGCATTGTTCAAATTTCTGTACACATACCAAATTTCTACTTTTTCTAATAATTATTGAGACAATAGTATTTAAACATTTATTTGTTATTTGTGTATATGCTTTTGGGGTATCTTTTTTGTGTTCCTTTTTACTGATGTGCAAAAAATGTGAAAGTTGTAAATATAATGTTCAATACTATTTCAGTTTTTACTTCATCTACTTTAAAGCTCTGTTATAAAATGAAACACTATTTAGAATTTGTTTGTCCACTGGATCAAGTATTATTTCAACATTGCTAAATAAAGTATAGGCCCTTGACAATCTTCTTTGCTTTGATACTTATGTTGTCTCATATTAGCATAGCCATTATACCTTTCTGTTATATCAAATATTGTTTTCTACATTTTACTTTAAACCTATTTTTTTATATTAAAATCAAGTTATATGAACATTGCCTATAATTATACCTTATTTTCAATTCAATCTGACAAATATGCATTATGATTCGGTTACTTAGCAATCTGTCTGTTAATGCAATGATATTGATGAGATACAACCCATCTGTATTTGTCTCCTTGTTTTGATTTTTCTTTTGAATTAATTGAACATTAATAGTTTCCCTTTAATTTCATTTGTTGACTTAGTAGTGTAACATTTTATTGATTTACCTGTTGGTTTAGACATTCATTAGTTATCCTTATCAAAATCTATCTATTACAATATGCCATTTCACCTATAGTATGACTCCATTTTTGCAATAGTATAATTTCATTCTTCCCCCACCAACCTGTATGTTCTTACTTTCAAATATTTTCCTTTTATTTGTGTTATTAACTACACATTACATTATTATTTTGTATTATTAATAAACCCTCTTTTAAAGTAATAAAAATAATAAGTAAAAGTGACATATTTGCTCATCTTGTTACCGTTTCCAGTGTACTACATTCTTCTGTATAAATGCAAATTCTCATCAGGAATCATTTTTCTTCTGCCTAAGAAATATCCTCCAACATATCTTGAAGTGTTAATTTGTTAATGAAGGATTATTTCAGCTTCTTTATATCTGAAAAGGCCTTTAACTCTCTTTTATTTTTGAAAGGTATTTTTACTAGAGATAAAAATTCAAGTTCAGAAGCTTATCTTTTAGTATTTAAAGATGATACAACATTTTTTTTTCTAAAAAGAAAATGCTGTCTTATTTGTTCCTCTGTTTCTAATATTTTTTTTGCTGTGATAGTTTTTAGATGTTCTCTGCAGTGCTGATTTTGAAGAATATGATTATGGTATACAAACTGGATTGTATAGTGTCCCACCAGAATTCAGGCCCAACTAGAACCCTAGAACATTAGTTTATTTGGAAACAGGTTTTTGAAGATTTAACAAATTAAAATGTGGGGTTATGTAATTAGAGTAGCCCTACAAACAATGATTAATATATTCATTACAAGGTTATGTGATGATCAAAGTCAGGACTAGAGTATTGTAGCTACAAGTCAAGAAATGTCAAGGATTGCTTAGCCCCACCAGAAGCTAGGGAGAAGCAAAGAATAATTCTTTTTTTAGATATCTCAGAGGGAACATGGAAGTAACATCACCTTTATTTCAGATTACTGGCTTCCAAAATTATGAGAATATATTTTTGGTTTTATTTTTTGTTACCGCCAAGATTGTGGTGAGTTATTGTAATAGTAATAAGAAATTAGAAATAATAATGCTAAGATACTAGGTTTTATTGAACTCATTATACATGTGGGTTTATAGTATTCATCATATTTTAAAATTTTCAGCTTTCATAAAAGATGGACTGTTTAGGTGGAGAACCAGGGGTAAGAAGAAGATGAAGAAGTGGGTGACGGTAGGTGGAGAATATGATCAAAATTGTGCTATATATATGTAGGAGAATAGCATAATGAAACCCACTAAGAATTGTTGAAAAGGAAGGGAGAATTGGGAAAGCGGCCAAGAAAGTGTAACATAGATGAATGAATATGATATAAGTACCTTATATACATGTATATAAATATCACAATGAACTCCCTTTGCACAATTAAATTATGCTAATTTTTGAAAAACTTTTCAGTACCAACTTATTCAAATATCTTTGATGCTTCCCATCTCCTTTCATTTAAGTATCCAAATCACATACTTATAAGGTTGTAAGAAGTCTCATTGCTCATTTGTACTTTGTTTATTCATTGTATTCTTCTTTCTCTGTAATTTTGGATAGTTTCTATTGCTGTTTTCAAGTTTATCTATTTTTCTTCTGCAATATCTAATTTGTAATCAAGCCAATAAGAACACTGTATTCTTCATATGTATATATTTGATTTCTGCATATATATGCAATATGTATGTTGCATACACACACACCCTGTATATATTTCTTGTCTAACTTAACAATTTAAACCAACAGAATATATTTAACAACCATTCTGCTAATTCTGACATCTGAATAATTTTAAATTAACTGTTCTTTCTTCTAATTTTGAGACATATTTCTCTGATTCTTTGCATGCCTGGTAATTTTAAGTTAGATTCAGATTAACTAAATTTTTTATACTTATACCAAACATATTTATCCTTTTATATTAGCATATAATAGTTGTACAGGGGATACATTGTGATAATTACATATGTGCTCTTAATATATCTTAATTAGATTCACACTTCCATCATTCTTCCTCATCCCACTCTCCCCCTCTTAGAACAAGTTCAACAGGTTTCATTGTTCTATTTTCATACATGGAAACAAAATACATCTGCCATATTTGCCCTCCTTCACCCTCTTCTTATGTCCTACCCCATGGTACTGGTATCAACTAACAAAAAAGAACAGTTTTACCTTCCTGTCCTTCATTTTTTAAGTGTATATTGATAGTTCAAGAGGTTTTGGGATTGATATTGCACACATGTACATACACTTACTGTGTTTTAAACAGATTATGCCTATTTTTCACAGTGCAATAATTCTTAAGTCATATTGAATTTTACACTTTGTGACATCTCAAAGTTGAAGTGATTAAGTCATAAACATAATGAAACTGGAGATTTTCATGTTAAGCAAAATAAGTTAGGCTCAGAAAGACGTGTTTTATTTCATGTGTTCAATAAGGATCTAAATGAAACAAGATTACATGAATACAAAAGGGGAACTATTTAGGCAGGGACCAACAAGAGTTTGGAGGGAAAAAGTAGAGGAAGGATATAGGGGAGAATATAATCAAAGCATATTGTATATACAGATGAAAAGGAAATAATGAAACCCATTTAAACTTTTTGCAAGAAAGTTAAAAGAGGGAAGTTGGGGTGGATGGGATAGGAAAGAGTAATAAAGAGGGTTAGTATGCACAAAGTTCATTATATTCATGTATGGAAATATCACAGCAAAACTGCTATGTACAATTAATTACCATTAATAAAAATTAAAATTAAAGAAAATAAACTATACTGTGACACATGTTACAACATGGATGGACCTTGAAGACATTTTGATAAATGAAATAAAGGAACTAAAAAGGAAAAATATACATTCTACGTATATAAAGTAACTTAAATAGTCATATCTAAACAAACAAAAGTAGAACAGAGGTGATTGGGGGATGAAGTTGCAGGAAAAAATGAGAATTATGCTATTCATAGACATTTTATATTTTAGGTCAAATCTGGTTTTTCTTTGGAAGAACAAAATGAAACAAAAAAGTAAGTAATATTATCTTTGTGCAGATATGATCTTAGGTATACTAAACTCTAAATAATGCACATGCACAAATATTAAAAGTAATGAATTTAGCCGAGGTATATGATAAAAAAGAAACACGCAAATATTGGTATAATTATACACATTATTAAGTAATTACATGTAAAAGAAATTTAGAAAACAGAGCAATTAACAATATCATCAAAAGAAAAAAATCCTAATTGGGAATAAATTTAAGCAAGAATGTACATGATTTGTACAAATAAAATTGCAAAAGAACCTCTAAATAAAAATATATCCTTTACATGTGAAATTGAGTACATGATATAATTAAAATGACATTATTACTCAGAATCTATACAAATTTATCACAGTATTTTATGGTGTCCATTGTAGAAATGGAGAAAAGTATGCTAAAATACATACTTAATTTCAAGGGACTTCAAGTAGCCAAATCATTTTTGTAAAAGCAGAAAATAGTGAGAGGACTCCCAATTTCTAAGTTAAAATTTTATTGCAAGGTATAGTTACTCAAAATATTATGGTAGTAGCATAAAGACAAAGTTGTAGATCAATGGAATGGAATAGAGAGTCCAGGAAATAAAAAACCTTACATAAATGGTTAATGGAATTTCAAAATAGGTATAGAGGTAATACAATGGGGCATGAAGTCTCTTCAAGAAATAATGTCAACAAAACTGTATATCCACAGGCAAAAAGCAATGAATCTGAATAACTATCTTATACCATATACAAAAATCACCTCAAAATAGATTAAAAAATTTAAATATAAGACATGAATCCACATACTCCTGGAAGAAAACACAGCAGCAAATATTTAAAATATTTATAGCTTAGAATTTTGCAATGATATCTTAAATATGTTACCAAAACCTCAAGTAGCAAAATAAAACCTGGAAAATTGGACTACACTAAAATTAAAACTTCTTTGCATAATTATATTGAGCATTAACTGTAAGCTAAAGTTAGGAAAATAACACATATATTTGATGGTAGTTTAATATTCAGATGTAGTCCTAAAACTAGAGAACTAAAACACAACCCAATTACAAAATAAGCCAATGAATGGATATTCAACCCAAAGGGGAAAAATAGCAAATAAATATATAAAAAGATGCACAACATCATCCACCATTAGGAAAATGTAAATCTAAAACACAAAACCATGCTACTTCATTCACTTTAAAATGGTTACTATCCAAAAAAACTTTTAAAGGATCCAGATAAAATGGACATGTATGTGGCTGATGAAAATCTCAAATGCTGAGATTGCTAAAGAAGCATTTTAGGAATTCTCAAAAAGATAGACATTAAAAAACAAGAACTGAATAGGTACTCAAATAGATATTTGTGGAACAATGCCTATCAGGTGCATGTAGAATTAACTGAAACCTGAAATGAGAATACACTTTTATTAAAAATTATGTTGAAGCCCATGGAATTATATTTCCTTCCCTCAGTTCTCCCATCATCTGGCAATTTGCACTGTGGCTTTTGTTCAGTGCACTTTAAAAGCATTTTCTCTGAACAACAAGCTTTCCCAGGATTGCCCAAATGTATATCAGCTATGAATTTTCTGGCCAAACAATAGAGAGTGGAGGGAATTCCACTAAAAGCGCAATAGTCTTGATGACTTGAGGATAGTTTGGAGATGAGAGAGTGCAGGGCATCTAGAACTCATGGAGAAAACAGTGAATTGATGAAACTTGCATAATGTAAAATCTTTGAAAAACTACACAAAGATCTGATGAGCACAGACCTGGACATGTGTGTGAGCTGAGTGCAAATAATGGAAAAAGAAACATTGTATGCCTTTAGGAAAATATATTTCTGATTCATTTTAGTAAGTTGAAAATATATGCAATGTAGTGACTTCCACATATTTGAAGTCCTTGATGGTGCTTATTTAATACATATATCAGTCACAGAAAAATTAAAATAAAAAAGAAGATAGAAATTTAACTTGTTCATTCATTTTATGCTGTGGCTATTATATTATTTTAATAATTGAAGCAAGAATATATTTCATGTTTTCATATGTCCAACTTTTTAAAAAGTATATACTGATGGTGATTTTGAGAAGCTGAAAGGGAACATTTAAAGATGCATTTGATCTCATGGAGGGGTAAAACAAAGTATAACCAAACATCTGGTTATTTATATACACGAAGCTGTGCTTTTTCCATAGAAATACAGCAATAATAAATTATATAATATAATTATTCTTACTGGAGTGGGCCTCCTAAGTAGAGTTCTGACATATGAAGGTTTCAAAATGCCAAATATATTTGTGGGAATGAAATTGTATTTATTAACCTACCATTTTGCTCTCCTAATATTCACCTGCTAAAAAGGACACAAATAATATAATCTATAATATGCAAACAAAAGAAAAAATAAGTTTTTAAAAAGACGAATATTGCTTATTTAACATTTAAATTGCATGTCTATATTCTAGAAAAATATGGAATATTTTTATAATATAAAAGTATAACCATTTTCATGTCTTCTTTACCTCAATTCCACACATGTGAGAAAACATTTATTATTTGTTTTTCTGAGTTTGGCTTATTTCACTTAACATGATGATCTCCAGTTCTATTCACTTTATTGCAAATAACATAATTTCATTCTTCTTTATAGCTGAATAATACCCCATTGTCTATATATATCACATTCTTCATCCATTCATCCTTTGATGAACACATAGGCTTATTCCATTACTTCACTACTGTTAAAAGTGGTACTATAAACATGGCTTTGTATGTACTTAAAAGACCCTAAGTACTCCACTTAAAAGCTCTTAGATCTGATAAATGCTTTTGGCAAAGTACCAGAATGCAAACTCACCATACAAAAATCTGTAGCTTTTATGTATACCAAAGACAAGCAGGTCAGAAAGGAAATCAGGATCCAGTTCCAGTCACAATAGCCTCAAAAAATATCTATGAATGTACTTCACTAATGAGCTGAATGACATCTACAAATAAAACAATTAACTGTTGAAGAAGTAAAAGAACACATTAGAAGATGGGAGGTCTTCCAGTGTTGGAAGAATCAATACTGTGCAAATTGCTATACTACCAAAAACAATTCCTTATTTCGATGCATTCATAATCAAAACCCCAATGTCATTCTTCACAAAAATAGCATATTCAATACTAAATTTTGTATGAAAGCATAAAAGACCGTGAATAGGTAAAGCAATCTTGAGCAAAAAAGAGCAAAGCTGGAGGTTTCAAAATACCTTACTTCAAATCATATTACAGTCATAGTAACAAATTATCATGGTCCTGGAATAAAAACAGATACATAGACCAGTGGAACAGAATAGATGACTTTGAAATAATCCCTCATACCTACAGCCAAATGATCTTCAACAAAGGTACCATAAACATGCATTGGAGAAAAAGACAACCTCATCAACAAATCATGCTAGGAATCCTGGATATTCACATGTAGAAGACTGAAACTAGATCCGTCACTCCCATCCTGTACATAAGCCATTGCAAAACCAATCAAAGACCTCAATGTAAGATATGAAAATTTAGAACTATGAAAGAAAACGGAGGGAAACCATGAGCAGATATAGGAACAGGCAATCATTTTCTGAATAGGACCCCAATAGCTGATGGAAAAAAAGCAAACATTGAGAAATGAGGGTGCATCAATTAGAAATCTTTTGTATATCAAAAAAAAGAATTACCAGATTCAAAAGACAATCTATGGAATGGGAGGCTTTCCAGGTTATATCCATATGTACTACACATCCATTTATTATCCATATAAATTACTCAAAAATTAAATATAAAAAGAACAAATAATTCAACTAACAAATGGGCAAATTAATTGAACTGACATTTACCAAAAGAATCACAAATGGCTAATAAATGCATGGAAAAATGTTCAACATCCTTATCTATAAAAGAAATGCATACCAAAACATCATTAAAATTCCATCCGACCTTAGTCAGATTAGCTGTCATCAAGAAAACAAACAATAACAAATGCTCAGGAGAATGCAGAGAAAAAGGAACACTTACACACTGTTGGTGGTAATATCAACTAGTAACCCTCTATGGAAATCAGTATAGAGATCCCTCAAGAAAACACAGAACTAACATATGATCCTGCTATGTGCTCCTCGCTAACATTTATCCAATGGAATCAATGTCAACGTACAATAGAAATATCTGAACACCCATATTTATTGCAACAAAATTCACAATAGCAATTCACAATTCAAATTCCACAATTCAGCCTCAGTGCCATCAAATGAAGAAAGAAATAAAGAAAGAAGAAAGAATGGAGATAATGTAGTATATACATAGTGGAGTAATAGTCATAAAAATAAACAAAATTGGGTCTTTTGTAGAAAGATGGATGGAGGTGGAGATTCTCTTATTAAGCAAAATAAACCAAATTCAAATAGAGAAATATCACCTTTTCTCTTATATGCATAATCTAGACCTAGAATAACCAAACAAAATAAGACATGAATGTAAACAGGATATTGTTTGTGGGAGAAACATGCGAGAAGGGGAAGTTTGAAGATAGATGATTATGGAGGAATATGTATGATTAAAGTACATTGTATTAAGGTAGAATAACGAAACACATTTAAACTGTAAAAAGTAGAAGGGGGAATAAAAGAGTAGTTGAGGGGTGAATATGATCAAAGTAAATATGCATATGTGAAAACAGCACAATAAACCCTGTTGTACAGTTCAAAAAATAATCATGAAAGCAACTTCTCATTTTAAAGAAATTGATTTTTATTTCTGTGATTTCGTTCCTTTAGTTTTGTGGTTGGCTAATTGTTGCTTTTCCAGATTATTGAGATTTATTATTAGGTTGTTTATTTGAAATAATTTTCTTTCTTTGGTACAAGAAATTGTTGCCATAACATTTCTTCCTTGTAGGGTATTTTTTTTCGCTGTATACTATAAGTTTTAGTATGTTGTGCTTTAATGTTGATTTCTTTCAAAAAATTTTATTTTCCATCTTGATTGCTTGGATGACCTAACCTATTGCTCATTCTAAAGTGTTTTATTAAATCTCCATGTATTTATATAATTTCTAAAACTTCTATCATTGTTGACTTCTAATTTTATTCTGTATTATCCAGAAAATATACAGCATGTGACTCTTGGGCATATATTCAAAGGAGTGTAAATCAATGTACAAGAGAGATTTCAGCATAACCATGTTTATTGTGGCCCTATTTACAATAGTCAAAGTGTGGAAATAGTTGAGGTGCCTAACAACTAATGAATGGATAAAGAAATATGATATAAATATATATGTAATATACATATATATCATGGAATATTACTCGCCATAAAGAAAAAATGAAATTGTGTCATTTGAAGAATATATATGGATCCTGATGTCATCATTCTGTGTGAGATAAACCAAGCTCTAAAAGCTAAATATTGCATGTTCTCATTCATTTGTGGAAACTAGACCTAAAATGATGACAATAATCTTAATAATAATGGCACATGAATGTAAATGGTGGACTGTCTAGGGGAGAGGGGGAAAAAGAAGGATACTGAAGGGTGAAAAGGATTGAAGTAGCCTTCATATACATATACAGACAACATAATGAATCCCACCAAACACTGTTTGAAAAGGGAATGGGGAGAAGGGTAGAGGAAATGCAAATATAATGGAGGGGTGAACTTGTTCAAAGTACACTGTACACATGTATGAATTATCAAAATAAAATCTTATTAATGCATGCTAATTCAAAAATAAAGCAAAATTAAAGAGAGATACAGGATATGATTTAGTCATGTTTTATGAATTTGAAATACTTATTTTGTGGCCTTTTATATGCTCTATTTTAGAGATGTTCCATGTGCTTATAAAAAGTATTTTGTAGCTACCAGATGGAGTATTTGCTGTTGTTAAATTCTTTTGATATGCATTTGAAATATGATGTTTATTTGTCTAAATGATCTGTTCATTGATGAAAGTGTGATGTTGAATTCCTTACTACCTTTATGTGGTATTGAGAATTGAAAACCCAGGGTCTTGTGCAAGTTAGGCAAGTGCTCTATCACTTGAACCAGAGTCCCAGATCGCACTCCCTTTTTGTCTTCTGCTGCCTTTGCCTGGACTGGCCTGTAACCTGTGATCTTCTTGCCTTGTGACACCATTCCTGGCTTCCCCGTTATTGTTGTATTGGAACATATGTTGTCAGACATAATCATAGCTACTCCTGCTTTCCATTTTCTAGGAATATCATTTTCCATCTTTTCATTTCAGTCTGTCTGTGTCTTTATTGATGAGGCAAATTTCTTTAAACAACATAATGTGGGGTCTTTTTTTCCCTGTCATCCATACTATATTTTTAATTGGAGAATTTAGTGTACATATTCAAGGTTATTACAGATAGATAAGGACTTAGTTTTGTCATTTTATTTATTTTCTTCTAGTTATTCCAAATATTCTGTCCTTTTATTCCTCTTTTCTTCATGTTTGCTTTTTGATTGCTTACTGCATTGAAAATATTTGATTATTTTCTATTTCTTTTTTGTACATTAGTCTTCTAGTAGTATTTATATTTCCACAGGCTTTCATGATAGCAATTATTTTTCTTTTGCTCTGGATATAAGACTCCTTTAAGCATCTTTTTTTAAAGCTAGTCTTGTGGTTATGAATTTCTTCCATATTTTCTGCTCTTGGAAGGACTTTATCATTTATTTAGCCTCTCAGATCTCTAACTGAGCACTAATCAACATTTAAATGTGAGTAAACCACTTTAGGTCAGTATCATTTATTTACTTGACTTTCAAGAACTTCCTTTTCTGAGGTCACAATTTTATATGTAGGAGACACAAATTCCCCATTGAAAAACATTTATCTGCATATCTCCTACATAAACTTCCTTGTCACCAATTTTCCAATTCTGTTCTTTCCATGTCCTTGTGCATCCAGAGAAAACATTGACCACAGCCTTAGATTCAGTATATCATTATGCATCAGACAACTTCTTCCAACCAAACTGAAACAAGCACATTGCTTGAACCTCTGCACGTTAGAAAGATTTCTCACTTATTCGGGTCCATCATGGATACACCAGAAAGAATCTTTAGTGGCACAGTTAACTGCGTCCAAGGAGTGCATATACATTGTACAGAACTATCTATAAATTTGTTCTGGGTTTTCTCTTTCTCTGTCACTTGATTGTGGGGAACTGCCCATAAGATTAGAGAGAGTTGATACTATACCATGGCTATTTATATCACTACATAGAAGTTACGTGTGCCTGGCTCTGATATCTTATAGACCATTTCCATTTGATGATGGAGTGCTAGAGTGCATACTGAACTTTTTTTTTTGGCTGAATTAAGAATTGAATTCAAGACCATGTGCTTGCTAAGCTGGTTGTCTTACACATGAGCCATGTACCCATTCCTTTTTGCTTTAGCTATTTTTTTGAATAGGGTCTTGTACTTATGCCTAGGAAGATTTGGAAAACGATTCTCCTATTTGTACTTCTTGCGTAGCTGGGATCAAAAGTTCATACCATCATTTCCATCTTTGTATTAGATACCTAGGCTGGTCTTTTTTTTTCTTTTATTATTCATATGTGCATACAAGGCTTGGGTCATTTCTCCCCCCTGCCCCACCCCCTCCCTTACCACCCACCCCACCCCCTCCCTCTCCCCCCCACCCCCTCAATACCCAGCAGAAACTATTTTGCTCTTATTTCTAATTTTGTTAGAGAGAGAGTATAAGCAATAATAGGAAGGAACAAGGGTTTTTGCTGGTTGAGATAAGAATAGCTATGCAGGGCATTGACTCACATTGATTTCCTGTGCATGGGTGTTACCTTCTAGGTTAATTCTTTTTGATCTAACCTTTTCTCTAGTTCTTGTTCCCCTTTTCCTATTGGCCTCATTTGCTTTTAAGGTATCTGCTTTAGTTTCTCTGCGTTAAGGGCAACAAATGCTAGGTAATTTTTTAGGTGTCTTACCTATCCTCACCCCTCTCTTGTGTGCTCTCGCTTTTATCATGTGCTCAAAGTCCAATCCCATTGTTGTGTTTGCCCTTGATCTAATGTCCACATATGAGGGAGACTTAAAAAGCTAGACATCGATCTACCATTTGATCCAGCAATACCACTCTTGGGGATATACCCAAAAGACTGTGACACAGGTTACTCCAGAGGCACCTGCACACCCATGTTTATTGTGGCACTATTTACAATAGCCAAGTTATGGAAACAGCCAAGATGCCCCACCACTGACGAATGGATTAAGAAAATGTGGTACCTATACACAATGGAATTTTATGCAGCCATGAAGAAGAATGAAATGTTATCATTCGCTGGTAAATGGATGGAATTGGAGAACATCATTCTGAGTGAGGTTAGTCTGGCCCAAAAGATCTAGGCTGGTCTTGATCCTCCTGATCTCTGACTTCAGAGTAGGTAAGCTTGTAGGTGTAAATCACTGTGCCTGTTTTTTCTCTTTTTGTTTCTTTCCTTTCCTTCTTTTTTTGGCAATACTATGGTTTGAACTCAGGTCTTCATGCTTGGCACCAACTGAATCATACCTCCAGCCCTAAAATTTTGATATATTTGGTCAGATAAATATTCAGTCCATGATGAACTTCTCAGGTTTCATGATTAACTTGGTGGTCCATAGTTAAGCATACGGTCTCTACAAAGGCTCACTAGAAGGCTAGCAGCTATTTATCAAAAGCTACATAGGATGACAAAGTTTTGCTCTAAAGCATTAAGTTCCTGTGATATAATTCACTTCTTACAATCTGATAAAAATCTAAACAGCATCTTATTTTCCCTTGTTACTTTTAGCATGCTTGGATCTCCTGGGTGATAGAGACAAATGGGAAGAGCAGGTTACTTAGCACATTAGAACTAGTGCAACTCTTTTTCCTTCTTTGGCCCCTAGTTAAAGTCTAATACCTTTATGTTCCATTCAGAAAAGTGGCTGGAGTAACAGGTATGCATGAGGAATATGTGGCCTTCAAAATTCAAAGAAGCTCACTAGCATGGTGCTTCTTTTATTATACTTCTGTACTTTCAGCCTGAGTGTGAAGGCTTGAGAAACCATAAGATGTGATAGTTTAAATTATAGTATGAAAACCAGCTAGCTCAAGACCCATGAAAAGCCTGGCTTTCTTTGTGCAATCATAAGTCTGTTGGAGTAGGCTTCATCCCAGGGATGCAGGGGTGGTCCAACATACAAAAATCAATATTCGTAATAAACCACATTAACAGAAGCAAAGACAAAAGCCACTTGATCATCTCAATAGATGCAGAAAAAGCCTTTGATAAGATCCAACACCATTTCATGATAAAAGCTCTAAGAAAACTAGGAATAGAAGGAAAGTACCTCAACATTATAAAAGCTATATATGACAAACCTACAGCCAGCATTATACTTAACAGAGAAAAACTGAAACCATTCCCTCTAAAATCAGGAACCAGACAAGGATGCCCACTATCTCCACTCCTATTCAACATAGTACTGGAATTCCTAGCCAGAGCAATTAGGCAAAAAGAAGGAATAAAAGGAATACAAATAGGTAAAGAAACTGTCAAAATATCCCTATTTGCAGATGACATGATCCTATACCTTAAAGACCCAAAAAACTCTACTCAGAAGCTTCTAGACATCATCAATAGCTATAGCAAGGTAGCAGGATATAAAATCAACATAGAAAAATCATTAGCATTTCTATACACTAACAATGAGCAAACGGAAAAAGAATGTATGAAAACAATTCCATTTACAATAGCCTCAAAAAAAATCAAATACCTAGGTGTAACCTAACAAAAGATGTGAAAGACCTCTACAAGGAAAACTATAAACTTCTGAAGAAAGAGATTGAGGAAGACTATAGAAAGTGGAGAGATCTCCCATGCTCATGGATTGGTAGAATCAACATAGTAAAAATGTCTATACTCCCAAAAGTAATCTACATGTTTAATGCAATTCCCATCAAAATTCCAATGACATTCATTAAAGAGATTGAAAAATCTACCTTGAAATTTATATGGAAGCACAGGAAGCCACGAATAGCCAAGGTAATAGTCAGTCAAAAGGACAGTGCAGGAGGTATCACAATACCTGACTTCAAACTATATTACAAAGCAGTAACAATAAAAACAGCATGGTACTGGCACAAAAACAGACATAAAGACCAGTGGAACAGAATAGAGGATCCAGATATGAAGCCACAAAACTATAACCAACTTGTCTTTGACAAAGGAGCTAAAAATATACAACGGAGAAATAGCAGCCTCTTCAACAAAAACTGCTGGGAAAACTGGTTAGCAGTCAGCAAAAAACTGAAACTAGATCCATGTATATCACCCTATTCCAAGATTAACTCAAAATGGATCAAGGATCTTAATATCAGACCCCAAACTCTAAAGTTGATACAGGAAAGAGTAGGAAATACTCTGGAATTAGTAGGTATAGGTAAGAACTTTCTCAACAAAACCTCAGCAGCACAGCAACTAAAAGATAGCATAGATAAATGGGACTCATAAAACTAAAAAGCTTCTGTTCATCAAAAGAAATGGTCTCTAAACTGAAGAGAACACCCACAGAGTGGGAGAAAGTATTTGCCAGCTATACATCAGACAAAGGACTGATAACCAGAATATATAGGGAACATAAAAAACTAAATTCTCCCAAAACTAATGAACCAATAAAGAAATGGGCAAGTGAACTAAACAGAACTTTCTCAAAAGAAGAAATTCAAATGGCCAAAAAACACATGAAAAAATGCTCACCATCTCTAGCAATAAAGGAAATGCAAATTAAAAACCACACTAAGATTCCACCCACTCCTGTTAGAATAGCCATCATTAGCAACACCACGAACAACAGGTGTTGGCGAGGATGCGGGGAAAAAGGAACCCTCTTACACTGTTGGTGGGAATGTAAACTAGTACAACCACTCTGGAAAAAAATTCGGAGGCTACTTAAAAAGTTAGACATTGATCTACCATTTGATCCAGCAATACCACTCTTGGGGATATACCCAAAAGACTGTGACACAGGTTACTCCAGAGGCACCTGCACACCCATGTTTATTGCGGCACTATTCACAATAACCAAGTTATGGAAACAGGCAAGATGCCCCACCACTGACGAATGGATTAAGAAATTGTGGTATCTATACACAATGGAATTTTATGCAGCCATGAAGAAGAATGAAATGTTATCATTTGCTGGTAAATGGATGGAATTGGAGAACATCATTGTGGGTGAGGTTAGCCTGGCCCAAAAGACCAAAAATTGTATGTTCTCCCTCATATGTGGACATTAGATCAAGGGCAAACACAACAAGGGGATTGGACTATGAACACATGATAAAAGCGAGAGCACACAAGGGAGGGATGAGGATAGGTAAGACACCTAAAAAATTAGTTAGCATTTGTTGCCCTTAACGCAGAGAAACTAAAGCAGATACCTTAAAAGCAACTGAGGCCAATAGGAAAAGGGTCCAGGAACTAGAGAAAAGGTGAGATCAAAAAGAATTAACCTAAAAGGTAACACACACGCACAGGAAATTAATGTGAGTCAACTCCCTGTATAGCTATCCTTATCTCAACCAGCAAAAACCCTTGTTCCTTCCTATTATGGCTTATACTCTCTCTCCAACAAAATTAGAAATAAGGGCAAAATAGTTTCTGCTGGGCATTGAGGGGGTAGGGGGGAGAGGGAGGGGGTGGAGTGGTTGGTAAAGGAGGGGGTGGGGGCAGGGGGGAGAAATGACCCAAGCCTTGTGTGCACATATGAATAATAAAACAAAAGAATAAAAAAAACTAAGTCTGTTGGAAGGCAGGGAAAGACATAGCCTATCTCAATTAGGCAGGTAGATTTACCTCTGACTCAACCATTTTTTATTTTTGTGTTTAGGTCTTCAATGAATTCACTGAGACCCACCCATTTTAAGGAATACAATATGGTTTAGTCTATCAATTCACATGTTATTCTCACGTGTCCTGTAGAAACATCTTTACAGACAAACCCAGGATAATGTTTCATGACTATTCATTCCTAGTCTAATCAAGTTGACATATAAAGTAAGTCATCAAATCATTTTCTATTCTTATCTTCAATATCTTTATCAATTCCTTTTGCAATCTCATTTGTTCTCAGTGTACCTTGTAGAATAAGACAATAATATTTTTATCCATACATTGTGCTCTCAACTCTGTGAGAATGCTAATTATTTAATTTTGAAGTATTCTTCTGATTTCCATGTTATCTCTATTTCCACAGAGTGCTACTGTTATGATTTTTTGTCCAATTGTTTTATCATGTTACAGGTTTTCATCTAATGTTTGCTGATTGGTGATTCATAATAAATTTTATGCCTGAGGCACTAACAAACTAACTGAAGGTTCTATGTAAATGGAAGGTACTTTCAAAGGATAAAATCAATTCAAGGAATAGAAGAGTTGAATTGGAAAACCCACATCTATCAGAAACTACAGAGTAGTTTTCCCCTTTGCAAGATATTTTGCTTTGCATATATCACTAAGATATAACAATAGCTTTCAAGTTTATTGGAGCTGATTCTAGGAGCTAATGGCCTCATGGTCATATTCAGTTAGTCTCTTGGTTTTTTTTTTTTTTTTGTAGGGCAGCCATTTTCTGTGATAAGGCCTGATATTTCTGATACCAAAGAATGAACCACTTGTATTCTACTGTGGAAGAAATATAGTTACATAGTTAAATAGTGAGTAGGTCTAAATCTAGTCAAATGTCTTTCTTTTAAAGACTGAAAAACTGTTTTGCCCATAGCAAACATAAATGCAGGTATTTATACTGTGAGTGTTTACTTTTATAAATTCATTTATGTGCATCATCTGACAAATATATGTTTCATGATAGTAGTGATGTTTATTAGGTTTCCTCTCTGCTACATCTCCAGCATCTAGAACAGTGACTGGAACATGGTAGACATTTATTTATTTATTTATTTATTTATTTTCATTTTTCTTTTATTATTCATATGTGCATACAAGGCATGGTAGACATTTAAAAAGTTATTATTAAATAAGTAAATGTTCTATTGATACTGCTCTACTGTTTTCTAGGTGATAATATTGGACATGAGAAATTGACAATTTTATTCATATTGCTATTTTTGATGGAATATTTGTATTTTGATCTCCTTTTGCTCAACATTCATGATTTTTACCACAATAAGTTACTTATGTATTGTTTTAAATCAAAACTACCTAGGACTCATGATTCTGTAAGGCTGCATACCTAAACTGATTCATAGTTACTATTTGTCTCTACATTTGACTTCCATTGACTGACCCTACCAAGTTTCCATACCCTCTGCCTTTTTGTTGAGTTTACTTAACAGAAGTTGCAAAAATTACAGGGTAAGAAGGGAAAGAATTTGAAGTATTTATACTCCTGCCTCCTCTGAAGGTTTGTAAGTTGCTAGTGGCTGCATTTGGTTTGGAGACCATATTTCCAATTAGGACATTCAACAGGGAATTAACATGTATATTCTTGTTCAAGTAGCAGATTCTCTGAGTAGTAAACACTTCTTATCCACATAAGAATAAAACAATTTAACACCTACTATTGAATGAGGTGAAAATAATCACAATAGGAAAAAATTACACATGTAAAAATTTCTATAGGAAATTCTAAGAGAGAATACAACTATTTTTAGTCAGCATATTCCAAAATGCTATGCTATTAATTAAAAAAATTAAAAATTTGAATTAATGAAACTATAATCTATGTTTCTGAATGGAATAACATAGCATATAGATAATATTTTCTCTATAATCTATAAATAGCATTTATCTTTTAATTGCATTTGATCTCAGTAAAACCTGATAATTTCAACATAAAATTATACGGATAAATAAGGGCTCATAAACAGCTAGGACAACTTTGGAACAGATTCAATAATTGTGTCTGAACTATCTAGGAAGCTATAGTATAATGCCACATAAGTTAAAAGTGTGATTCTAGGAGAGCAAATGAACATAATAGAGAATTTTAAGAGAAACACATGTATGTAAAGAAATTTGATACATGAGAAAAAGTGTTATCATAAAGCTTTATCTATTTGGTTAAAAACATATAATTTAAACAAATTAAAAAATTAAAGACTGAAATATTTTAAAAAGTCTTGACCTTTCTGCTAATGGCCACATGAATGAACATGAAAACAGATCTCCAATTGAAGTGCCAATTCAACAACTTAATACTTGATATATGAGAAATTTATTAACAGATAACAATATCTATCTACTGTGATAGTTATAACTAATTCAGTGATTCAATGTTGGAAAAACATTTGTAATAGCAATAGCACATAGTAAGTATAATTTTGTTATTTGCTTTGAAAAATTAAGTTGGTAACTAAGATGAAAATACAATTTTCCTCTTTCAATAATATAACAGGCTTAAAAGAATGATAAAGTATAATACTTCTCAACAAACAAGGACATAAAATAAATTCTAAAAATTCAATATTCACATTTAAAAAATTATATGTTAAGATATAGTTTATTTAATTGATACATTTGGCATAAGTATGCAACCTAAATATCAGTGATTATAAATTAGAGTGGATTGAATCATAAAGCTTCCATCATTCATTTCAGGGAAAGAAACTTGTAAATGCTAACTGGATCAAAAAAGCAGTTACTACAGAAAATCTATCAATCAACACCTGAAACAAAAATGACAGGCTTAATCAATTTGTAGTTGATTATTTTCATTTGTTTTTAGAAATTAGAAAGAATTTTTAAAACAAAAAGGTGAATTCATCAATCAATGAGGCTTAATATTATTAGGTGAATGTGACAAATAAAAATGAAGTAGTCTGTTTCTCTCAAAATAGAAAATTTATATTATACTAAAAGTAACATGTGCCCTTTGTAATCATATACTTCAGGAAAATATAAACACTGTAAAATCACATTCATCTCACAATATACTGCTAGCCACTAAGAATATCTTCACATATATTCTTTCAGGCATTCACTCATCTATGAAAATAGATATTTTGCTTTGGTTTATTTTTAAAAAATAGATCACAAATTTCATGGTCCCCTTTCTAATCCTATAGTTCAGCTATTTTCTATATTACTCTACATATAGCTGTAAAGAGTAATTTTGATGGCACTCAAATTTTGCCTAATTTTACATAAATGGAAATTATTCTTTAATATCTAATTATTTAAGATTGCAAAATTTAGGAGGGAAGGTCTTTGTGTACATTATTTGTATAACTGTTCCTAGGAACAATTATAGAGTTGATATTATTTAAAAAGTTGATGCATAGCTTTTCAGAAAAAAAAATTTGTAACATTGTAATCAATGCTTGTGCCTATTTTCTTGCAAAACTGTCATTAGAACATTAAACTTTTTTATCTTTTTGAATCTGATATAAAATTATATCATATTATTTCATTAATATCCATCTCCTTAATTAATAAACTCATATCTATTGATACTTTCTTTTCTCAATTTTGAACAGGTTTTAAAGCAACTTGTTTTTTTCTCGTCAACTACTGTTTTAATTTTAATTGTTTTGTAGTTATAGCTTTTAAATATGAATATATGTTTGCTAAAAATTCTAGCAATATTTTAAGACAGTAGATTTTAAGCATTCTCACCACAAATGAAAATTGTGAGATAATACATTTGTTAATTAGCTTGAATGTATACACATGTTTTAAAATGTCATGTTTTACACAATAAATTAATAACTTTCATATGTCTGTTAATAAAAATAAAATTTTAAAGTTCCAGTAAAAGAGGAAAATTGAAAGATCGAAGGAAATGTTTTAAATTTCACCCCATAAAATGCTATTTATAGTATATATGGGGCAGCACTCATGACTATGCTCATGTATAAATATACATAGATCATTAATAAATATGAGTTTAGAAGTACTGAGGTATTATGTCTTATGTGTGATATTTAAATATAATTTTTCCATTTAACTTTATTTGAGTTAATGTAGCACATATAATCTAGCTACAGGAATAAATATGAAAGTATTTCTAAACTATAAATAAATTCATTAAATTGATTTCTAAAGAATCTAACAGAATTAGTTTTTCAAAATAATGTGGAAAATATTTTTAAAAGGTATAGTTACTCTTTGTTACTCATGTAAAAATATAATTGATTTCTTACTTTGGTCTGTATTCAGTGATCTAAACTCTCTAGGTCATCTTTTATTGTTGCAGATTAGTACTCATGGAAGGCCATCATTTTGCACTTCCTAGTTTAAAGGACTAAGATTTTTCCCTTTGTGGCAGAAACACTGCGATGTATTTATCAAATCATATCTTTTTTTTCTGTTTTCCTGCATAAACAGAAAATTATACCGCCAAGCCAGTAATGAATATAAGCAATTGGATTGAGGTCAATCAATTTACAATTGATGTAACTCTTCACGTCTTGATAGTTTATAAAGTGTCCTGCAAATCATTTGTTTTTCCTTTCTGTATGATACTGGAGTGTATAAACTTCAGGTTTCAAAATTATGTCATGGAAGTAGCTTGGATCTCTGAGTCACTGCTTGTAGGGTTGTTGACCTAAAGAATCACCAGACCTGAATTAGAATTTGCCTAAATGAAAAATAATGTATAACACCATAATAAATTTAGAGGTCATCTGTTGTTGAAATAAATGCTTTCTTTCCTCCTTGAACCAGAGTAAAATTTACTATAGGCAAATCAAATCCAAACAGCACACTGTGTATTTTTGTTTGATTAATGATTGTTCTTTTTTAATTTATGAAGAATGTTGAATTTTACAAAATATATTTTTCTCTTTATAGAGGTGATCATTTTTCCTTCAGTCAATTTGAATAAATGTACTCATTTACTAGAGTTTTTAAATATTAACCTTCCATTTCTCAGATTAAGCAAACATCATGATGATGTCTCATCCTTTCTATAAAGTGACAGATTTGCATATCAACTACTTTCACTGTAATTTTTCTATAAATCATCCTATCCTTTTTTACCAAGGAAGACTATCCTTAGTTTAATGAATTGGACTACATGGTCAGTTTATTTATTCTCCATGAGATATTGTAGTAAATATTAATTCTTTTTTTCAGTGCTTATTATTATTATTATTGCATTTGATGGGGTACATGTGGCATTTACAAAAGTTCTTAAAATATGTCAAATATATCATACTTACATTCACACCCCATTCCTGGAATAATTTCAGCAGATATCATTTTATCCATATACATACATGTGTGCACAATATTTACACCACATTCACCATTTCACCACCTCTTCCCCCCAGCTAGTACCAACAACTCCAGGCAGAAAGTTAGGAAATAGTTGTTAGAATTCACTGGGTAGAGTCTGGTTTTAATGCTTATTTGGGGAAAACTTTACACTACTAACTCAGTTTTTAATGTCTAAAGACTTCATATTTACTTCTTTTACTTATTCCTTTCTTTTGGTGGTATTGGGGTTTGAAATCATGGCCTTATGATTTCTAATAAGGTGCTTTACCACTTGAGAAACACTCAAACCCTTTTTTGCACTAGTTGTATTTTTGATAGAATCTTGCACTTTTGCCCAGGCTGGCCTTCAACTGTGATTCTCCTACATTTGTCTCTTACATAGCTAGACTCACAGGCAGGAACCATCATGCCCAGCCTCTTGACCTCCATTTCCCAAGTAGCTGGAATTACAAGCATGCCCTACCACACCCAGCACAATTTGTAGTAATTTCAAGCAATCATATTTTATGTTTTATCAATTTTATCATTCTTTTAAAAAACATTTTATTCATTTATTCACAAGTGCATACATTGTTTGGGACACTTCTCCCCCTTGCCCCCCACCCCTCCCTCTCCCCCCACCCTCGCTGGCTTCCAGGCAGAACCTGTTCCGCCCTTTTCTCCAATTTTGTTGAAGACAAGACATAAGCAATAATAAGAAAGACAAAGCATTTTTGCTAGTTGAGATAAGGATAGCTATGCAGAGAGATTCCTAACATTGCTTCTACGTACAAATGTGTTACAACCCAAGTTGCTTGATCTCTAACTGACCTTTTCACTACTTCCTGACCCCTTCCCATATTGACCTCTGTCACTTTAAGGTTTCTGTATTAGCTCCTGTGCAATGGGAACATCAGACACTTTCATGTTGTGGGTTTCTTAGCTATCCCCATACCTCTCATATGTGCTGTCCCCTTAGCATGTGCCCCAACTCTAACAACATTGCTGTATTTGCCCTAGATCTAAAGTCCACATATAAAGGAGAACATACTATTTTTGGACTTCTGAGCCTGGCTAACCTCGCTCAGAATCATGTTCTCCAATTCCATTCACTTACTTAAGAATAATAAGATTTCATTCTTCTTCATGGCTGAGTAAAATTCCATTGCATATAAGTACCACATTTTCTTAATCAATGTGTCAGTAGTGGGGCATCTTGGCTGTTTCCATAACTTGGCTATTGTGAATTGAGCTGCAATAAACATGGGTGTACAGGTGCTTTTGGAGTAACCTGTGTCACATTCCTTTGGGTATATTCCCAGGAGTAGGATTGGTGGATCATATAGCAGATCTACGTTTAGATTTTAAGAAGCCTCCAAATTTTTTCTCAGAGTGGTTGCACTAGCTTGCGTTCCCACTAACGGTGTACAAGGGATCCTTTTTCCCCACATCCTCACCAACACATGTTGTTGGTGGTGTTTTTGATGATGGCTACTCTAACAGGGGTGAGGTGGAATCTTAGTTGGTTTTGATTTGCATTTCCTTTATGTCCAGATATACTGAGCATTTTTTCATGTTTTTTTTTGGCCATTAGAATTTCTTCTTTTGAGAAAGTTCAAGCAATAATTTTTTGGAGTTCCCTGTATATTCTGATTATCAGTCCTTTGTCAGATGTACAGCTGGCAAATATTTTCTCCCACTCTGTGGGTGGTCTCTTCAGTTTAGAGACCATTCCTTTTGTTGTACAGAACTTTTCAGTTTTATGAAGTCCCATTTTTCCATCCTTTCTCTTATTTGCTGAGCTGCTGGGTTTCTATCGAGGAAGTCCTTGCCTATACCTATTACTTCCAGAGTATTCCCTGCCCTTTCATGTACTAACTTCAGAGTTTCAGGTCTGATATTAAGGTCCTTGATCCATTTTGAGTTGATACTGGTACAGGGTGATAGACATGGACCTAGTTTCAGTTTCTTGCAGATGGGTAGCCACTTTTCCCAGCAACATTTGTTGAAGAGGCTGTCTTTTCTCCATAGTGTGTTTTTGGCAACTTTGTCAAAAATAAGGTGGGCATAGCTATGTGGATACATATCAGGGTCCTCTATTCTGTTCCACTGGTCTTAATATCTGTTTTTGTGCCAGTACCATGCTGTTTTTATTGCTGTTGCTTTGTAATATAGTTTGAAGTCAGGCATTGTGACTCTTTTTGCTGAGTATTGCCTTGGCTATTTGTGGTCTCTTGTTTCCAAATGAACTTTAGGGTAGATTTTTCAATCTCTGTGATGGATGTCTTTGGGAGTTGATGGAAATTGTATTAAACATTTAGATGGGTTTTGGTAGTATAGCAATTTTTATTGTTTTGATTCTACCAATCCGTGAGCACAGGAGATCTCTTCACCTTCTGTAGTCTTCCTCTATCTCTTTATTCAGGGATTTGTAGTTCTCCTGGTAGAGGTCATTCATATCCTTTGTTAAGTTTACTCCTAGGTATTGTAATTTTTTGAGGCTATTGTAAATGGAATTGTTTCCATATATTCTTTCTCAATTTGTTCATTATTGGTGTATAGAAAAGCTAATGATTTTTGTAAGTTCATTTTGTATCCTGTCACCTTACTATTATAGCTATTTTTGTTGTCTAGGAGTTTTGGACTAGAATTTTTTTGGGTCTTTAAGGCATAGGATCATATCATCTGCAAACAGGGATATTTTGACAGTTTCTTTACCTATTTGTATTCCTTCTATTTCTTCTTCTTCCCTAATTGCTCTGGCTTGCAGTTCCAGTACTATGTTCAATAGGAGTGAAGATAGTGGGCACCCATGTCTTGTTTCTGATTTTAGGGGTAATGGTTTCAGGTTTTCACCATAATGTATGATGTTGGCTGTAGGTTTGTCATATATAACCTTTACAATTTTGAGGTACTTTCTTTCTATTCCTCATTTTCTTAGAGCTTTTATCATGATGTGATATTGGATCTTGTCAAAGGCTCTTTGTGCATCTATTGAGATGATCAAGTGGTTTTCTCTTTGCTTCTATTAATGTGCTGTATTACATTTATAGATTTACATATGTTGAACCCCCCCCCCACATCCCTGGGATGAAGCTGACTTGGTCGTGGTGTCTGAACTTTCTGATGTGTTGTTGGATTTGGTTTACCATTATTTTATTGAGGATTTTTGCATCAATGTTCATTAAGGAGATTGGCCTATAGTTCTCCTTTTTGCAGGTGTCTTTGTCTGGTTTTGGGATGAGTGTAATACTGGCTTCATAAAATGAGTTCTGCAGTGTTCCTTCCCTTTCTATTTCATGGGACAGTTCAAGGAAGGTTGGTATTGTTTCTTCTTTAATGGTCTGAGAGAATTCAGCAGATAATCCATCAGGTCTTGGACTTTTCTTTTTTGGGAGACTCTTTATTGATGCTTCAAATTAATTTCGTGTTATAGATCTATTCAGATGATCAATATCCTCTTTGTTCAATTTTGGATGGTCATAAGTATCTAGAAATCTGTTTATTTCTTCAAGATTTTCAAATTTATTAGAATATAGGCTCTGAAAGTAGTCTCTGATGATTTCCTGAATTTCTGTGGTGTTTGGTATTATCTCCCTTTTTGCATTTCTGATTTTACCGATTTGGATTTTTTCTCTCCTCATTTTAGTCAGGTTTGCCAGTGGTCTGTCAACCTTATTTGTTTTTTCGAAGAACCAGCTTTTTGTTTCATTGATTCTTTGTATTTTTTTTGTTGTTTCTATTTCACTGATTTCAGCCCTTATTTCAATTATTTCTCTTCTGCTTGTTTTGGGATTTGCTTGTTCTTATTTTTTAGGAGTTTGAGCTGTAGTATTAGATCATTGATTTGAGATCTTTCTGACTTTTTAATATATGCACTCCTGGTTATAAACTTTGCTCATAGGACTGCCTTTGCTGTGTACCATTTGTTCTGGCAGTTTGTGCTTTCATTTTCATTAGCTTCCAGGAATCTTTTATTTTCCTCTTTTATTTCATCAATGACCCATTGATCATTGAGCAATGTCTTGGTCAGCTTCCAATTGTTTGCATGTTTTTTACTGCTGTTTTTGTTGTTGATTTCTAGTTTTAATGCATTGTGGTCAGATAGAATGCATGAGATTATTTCTATTTTCTTATATTTGCTGAGGCTTGCTTTGTGCCCTAAGATATGATCAGTTTTGGAGAAGGTTCCATGAGCTGCTAAGAAGAATTTATATTGTGCAGAAGTTCAATAAAATATTCTGTAGACATTAACTATGTCCAATTGATCTATGGTGTGACTTCATTCTAGGATTTCTGTATTGATTTTTTGTTTAGATTACCTATCTATTGTTAATAGGGCAATATTAAGGTCTCCATTGTGTTGGAGTTTATGTAAGTTTTTAGGTTCTTCAGAGTATGTTTGATGAAATTGGGTGCATTGACGTTGGGTGCACTTAGATAGATAATTGTTACTTCCATTTGGTGTATTTCCCCTTTTATTTGTATAGAGTGTCCTTCTTTGTCTCGTTTGATCAATGTGAGTTTGACATCTTCTTTGTCTGAAATAAGTATTGCTACCCTTGCCTGTTTTCCATGCCATTGACTTGGTAAATCTTCTTCTACTCTTTCACTCTCTGCCAATGTTTATTTCTGTCAATGAGGTGGGTCTCCTATAGGCACCAGATGGATGGATCTTCCTTTGCCCATCAGTGTCTTTTGATGGGGGAATTCAATCTGTTAATGTTCATTGTTAGTATTGACAGGTATGTGATGATCCCTGTCATTTAGTTATTTTCATTGTTTAAGGATTTGAATGTGTGCAGCTGAATCAATGTTACTCTCTAGTTTCTTGCTTTTTCTTCTCCTGTCGTTTGGTATTGGTCTTCTTTGCTTTCACTTTCTGTGTGCATAATTCCTTGGAGAATCTTTTGTACTGGTGGCTTGATGGTCATATATTGTTTTAGTTTCTGCTTGTTATGGAAGACTTTTATCGCTCCATGTATTTTGAATGATAGTTTTGCTGGGTAGAGTTTCTGAGGATTGAAGTTATTTTCATTCAGTGCCCAGAATACCTCACTCCATGCTCTTCTTGCTTTTAAGGTTTCAGTTGAGAAATCTGCTCTGATTTTGATGGGTTTACTTTTGTATGTTATTTGTTTTTTCTCACTTACAGCCTTCAATATTCTTTCTCTATTCTCTGTGCTTGTTATTTTCATGATAATATATTGTGGGTTAGTACTATTTTGGTCAAGACTTTTTGGTGTTCTGGAGGCTTCCTATACCTGAATGGGCATAGTTTTCTCTAGATTTGGGAAATTTTATGTTGTTATTTTTTTGACTTTATGTTGTATTGTCAAATTTTGTATTTTGATGGAGTCAGTGAGTTCTTGCATATTCATTTCACAGGTTTTGAGTTTTTTGACTAGTAGTTCTTCAGTTTTTCCTTTAATTATCATTTCATCTTCAAGTTCTGAGATTCTGGGGGCTGGTAAGTGGCTCAAGTGGTAGAATGCCTGCTTAGCAAGCATGAAGCCCTGAGTTCAAACTCCAGTACTGCTAAAAAAAAAAAAAAAAGACCAAGTTCTGAGATTCTGTTTTCTCTTTGTTTTATTCTTCTGGAATAGCCTTCCATTTTGTTTTATATTTCTGTTTCATTCTTTTTTCTGAGGTTTTCCATATCCTGGGTCACTTCCTCTTTAATATTGTCAATTTTTGCCTTTAATTCATTGGTGTTCTTGTTTCATTTTGGTGTTTCTTTAGGGCTCCTCTGATTTCATTTATTTTTTTTTCTCATATTCTTTTTCTTTGTTTTCTTGGAATTTCTTGAGTGCCTCCTGTACTTTTTAGTTGACCGTGACTAGTAGCATCTCTGTGAAATTTTCATTGATTACTTACATGATTTCGTCTTTCAGATTGTTCTTGTGGTCTTTGTTGGGGTCCATGGCATAAGTTTTCTTTGTTTTTTTGGAGTCTGGATCTGGGTATCTGTTTTCTTCATTTCTGTCTGAATCCTGTACTAATTTATTCTGGGGGGAAAATTGTTTCCATCCTTTTTTTTCCTCCCATATTTTCATTACACACTATTTCTGTCCCTGGACTATGTATATTTTAGTATTAACTGAGTTACAATAGTAATACTAACAAAACAAAGAAAGGAGTTGAAAAAAGAGAAAGAAAAAGAAAGAGAAAAGAAAGAAAGAAAGCAGTGGAAAACCAAAGAAACAACAGGGAGAGATGGTGGATGATCAAACAGCAAACCAGACAGCCAAACCCCTAAAGAAAGGAAAAAAAAGAGAAAAAAAAATCACTTGTTCTAGAACAGTAGAATTACAGTCTTAGTTGTTCTGGTATTACTCCTTTAGCATCCAGTTCTGTTTGTGTCTCCTAGGCAGATTTGGAGCCCTCCTGTGGTGAGTGGTGTGAGGGCAGGGGCCTGGCAGGCTTGTTGGGTGGAGACTTGGCAGAGCAGAGATCTGGAGGGCTTACAGTGCAGGGGCCCAGTGGAGCGGGATCCCATGGGCCTGTGTTGTGGGGGCCTGGTGGAGTGGTGGCTTAGTCCACACGTAGAGCAGGGGCCTGCAGGGTCTGCGGAGAGGGTTCTCTGCCTGTAGGGCAGGGAGCCAGGTGGAGCAGAGTTACAGTGGGCCCACACTGAGCTGGGACCCAGCTGGTCCAAGGGACAGGGAGCCTGACAGAGCGGGGAACTGCCGGGCCCACTTGGAGCTGGGCTCAGCAGTGCAGAGGGGAAGGAAGCCTGGTGGAGTGGAGTTGTGGCTCTGTGGGCCAATGAAGCAGGGGCTTGGTGGGCTGGCTGTTCTTTTAGAAAATCACAGTGTGGTGAAGCCATCCATGAGCAAGGGTTTCAGAGTGCCAAAGTTTCAACTCTCTATGTTGCTTTACCTCAGCCAAGGGTGTCTCCAGTGTCTCAGCAAGGTCCCTGATTCATGGCACTCATGCAGTCTGTGGCTGTGTTCCAGTCACCATCTTAGATCCTCCTCTCATTTCCTTTTTAATATTGTCAATTTACATCCTTAATTCATTTTTCTCTCTATTTATGGTGTTCTCTGTTTCACTTTGATATTTATTTAGGACTCCTATGTGTTCATTTATTTGTTTTTGTGTCTTCTCATATTCTTTGTTTTTGTTGTCTTGGAATTTCTTCAGTGCCTCCTGTATGTTTTGGTTGACCATGTCTAGTAACATCTCCGTGAAATTCTCAGTGATTACTTGCAGGATTTCTTTTTTGAGGATGTTCTTGTGGGCTTTGTTGTGTTACTTGGGGTAGTTTATTTTTGTTTTTTTTGGAGTCTGGAACTGGGCATCTGTTTTCTTCATTTCCCTCTGAATCCTGTATTAATTTATTTTGGGGGTTAGAATTGTTTCCATCCCTTTTTCATCTTCCCATCACTCCACTTGGTGCTGTTTCTGTCCTGGTCTGTGTGTAATTTAGTATTAGCTAAGTTATAATCCTAAAACTAACAAAACACAGAAAGAAAAAAGAAAAAGGACAAAAAAAGGAGAGAACCCAAGAAATCAACAAGGAGCAGTGGTGGGCAAACAAATGGAGCAAAACAAACAAACACGTTAAAAAAAATTCCAGGTTCAGGAACAATAGAATTTCAGTCTTAGTAGTTTTGGTGTTACTATTTCAGCATCTAGTCCTGGTGTTGGTATTTAAACAGAAGCTCTGTCTTAGTCTCGCCATGTGGTTGGGGAGACTCATCAGTTTTTTTCTCCAGTCTTTCAGGGGCAGCTGCTTAGTCAGCTCCTCCCTCAGTGAGGTGTGGCTTGTCCTCAGGTTCTGGAAATCAGTTCTGTGGCCAACTAGCCATCCTGCTTTGGAGTTGGATTTTCACTGTGATGGTTTATTGGGGCTTGTTTCTTTGCCTCATGCACTTTCTCTGTGGCAAGGTCAGAGATCCATCAGCTGCCTCTCTGCTGTCAGTGTGTTATGCTGATTTGCTGACTGCTTGTCAATTTTGCAACTTCATATGACTTTGGATGTTGCTCACTGGCTCAGGAGATGAACTTCATGGACCACTATATTCCCTATTTCAGGCAGCGTCTTATCATCCACCCACTGTCAGACCTTCTACCTTTCCAGTCTTTTTTTACTGAAAGTTTTCATGAAGATCAACCCTTGCCCATCCCCCCTTCTCCAGTGTGCTCAGAACACCCCACCCCCTCTGCTGCATGTTCCTTTTCAGATCCTTATTTATTATTCAGGTTTTTTTTGTGGGGTGGGGCTCAGTTTCTCCTGGGAGCTATGCTGGTTTATCCCAGGGGTAGCTGTGGGAATACCACGTTCTGCTTATTTGCTCACCTGTTGGTCTCTGTCTCCCAAGCAGGTTTGGAGCTAGTCTCTGGCAGTGCAGGAGCTCTCCTGTTTTCTCAGTGTAAAGTGGTATGGAGAAGCTTTGTACAGGCTGGGGGTTCAGGGTGTCAGAGTTTTGGTTCTTCTTGGTGGTTTGTTCTTCCAAGTGTGGTTCCAGCATCTCAGCAAAATTTTTGATTTATGGAGCTCACACTGTCTGCTTCTGCCCTCTCGTCAGCATCTTGGATCCTCCTAATCATTTTTTTAAAAAAGATTATTTTTTGTAGCAAAAATAGTAGTATATTTTATTATTAAAGGCATTTAGTATAGCAGGATAAAAGTAGGGAGAAGTGGAAGAAAAGAGAGAAACATATCCTGTCCCTCACGCAGAAAATGGAAGTAGAGACTACTATATTATTTCATTTGAAATATCTGCTATAACAAGATTTGTGTGATATCTTTAAGGCAGAATGTTGCTTTGTGTCATTATGTCTTTTGCATTTTCAGTTTTCCAGAAATTATCCAATCTTATTAATGAATTTAAAGAGTTATATTTTAACTGTATTATTTCTAAGTGATCTTTGTATTCTGTTTGTCTTTATCTTTTATCTTCTTTTTATTTTTTAAATTTTATTTTATTGATAGCATTCTTAAATTTCATGTTTAGTTAATTTTATGTGTTTTATTGTTTCTTTTCTATAAATGTTTTTATTAGCATATTTTATTTGTGCAGGGTGTTTCATTATGACATTTCCATATGTCCTTATACTGTACCTTAATTTGGTTCACACCCTCCATCATTTTCCCTCATTTCCCTCATCACCTTCTTAAAATCCCAACAGGTTCCATTATTTTCAAACAAGTATACAAAGTACATCAACCAAATACATCTGTGTCACCCTCTCTATTTACCCTTCCCTCTCCCACTAGTATCAAACCCCAAACAGAACCTGTTTTACCCTCATGTCCTTCACTTTTAAAGTATATTTTCAGTGTTCAAAGGGGTTTTGCCATAGTATTTCACATAAGCATGCATTGTAGTTTAAACAGACCAACCTTCTCTATTATTCTCTTTTTCTCTATTCACCCTGACCTGTATTATGCAAAGCTTTCAACGAATTTTGTTACACCATCTTTATATGAAGATGCAATGCATTTTAATATTATTCACTCTCTCTCGTTCTCTCCTTTCTCACCTCAGTACCCTTGAATGGTTCCACTATTGTGATCATGTTTTATATACATATATATGTATAATTATGTATGTATTTATGTGCATGTTTATCTTTTGTGTCTAATTTCTACATATGAGAGGAAAAATACAACATTTGTCCTTTTGAAGCTGTCTCATTTCACTTAACACGATGATCTTTAGTTCCATCATTTACATGCAAACAACACAATTTTACTCTTTATGGCTGAATAATACTCCATTGTGTATGTTTTCTTAATCCATCCATTATTTGTAGGACATCTGAGTTGTTCCTAAAACTTGGTTGTTGTGAATGATGATACAATAAACAAGGGTGTATAAGTGTCTCTATTGTGTCCTGACTTGCATTCTCTTAGGCATATGCCTAAGAGTGGTATCACTGGATTGTATAATAGCTCCATTTTTAGTTTTTTGAGGAATATTCACATTGCATTAGTGGTTGCACTAATTTACATTCTCACAGTATTTGAGGGTTTCTTTGCTCCTTGTATCCTCACCAGCATTTGTTGTTGTTTGTGTTTTTGATGATATTATTCTCTCTCAGAAGTTGTTATTGTTACATTTTCTCCTGGCTTTTAGGGTTTTTCTGAGAAGCTCTAGGTGATCGTTTTGTGTTTACCATTGTATGTAAGCGAACATTTTTTTTTCAGCTTTCAGTACCTTTTCTTCTTTTCTCTATGTCTTTGCATTTTAATTCTGAATGACATGGATTTGTTCTTTTTTGGTTATGTCTGTTTGAAGTACAAAATTTGTATATGGGTGTGCTTTTATGTGTTGGAAGACTATCACTGCTTCAAACTCATTGTTTGTTATAGGTTAAATGCATCTAGAAATTTATGCATTGTTGTCAGATTTTCCAGTTTATTTGCATGTGTTTTCAAATATTCCCCCACAATCCTTTGGATTTATTGGTACTTGTTGTGATACCCTCCTGTTTAATTTTATTAATTTGTTTCTGTCCCTACTCTTTCTAATCAGATTATCTAAGTGTTTATCAATCTTATTTATCTTTTGGAAGAACCAACTTTTTATTTCATTGATTCATTGTATAGGTATTTTTAGTCTCTAATTTTGTTTCTTCCTTAATTTTTACAATTTCTTTTTGTTTGCTAATTTTGAGTTTGGCTTGTTTTTACTTTTCTATGAATTTGAGGTGTTTTTTTATGCAGGCACTCATAGCTATAAACCTTCCCCTTAGCATGGCCTTTGCTAGATAACACAGTTTTCATTTTTGTTAGAGTTTAGGATCATTTGGATTTCCTCCCTTATTTCTTCCATGACCCAGTCATCATTGATCAATTTGTTGTTATACTACATATGCTTAAATGCATTCTATAGTGTTCTATAGTGTCTTTTTTGGGTTCTAGCTTTATTCATTGTAATCTGATAGAATATATGGAGTTATTTTAACATTCTTATATTGCAAAAGATTACTTTGTGTCCTAAAACAATATCTATTTAGGAGAAAGTTCCATGGGCTGTTGAGAAGAATGTATATTGTGAAGTTGCTGTGAAATATACTCTGTAGATATCTGTAAAGTACACTTGGTATATAGGATCATTTAATTCTGAGGTATCTTCATAACTTTTAAAATTATCTTATTATTGTCATATTTGGGGTACATTGTGACATTTACAATAGTTCTTACAACATATCATAGTTAAATTCATCACCTCCATTATTCTCCTTTATCCTCCCTTCCCTATTCCTGGAATAACTTCAACAGGTCTCATTTCTCCATTTTCATAAATGAGTGCATAATATTTCTACCATATTTACCCTACTACACTCTTATATTCTTTCCCCTCCCACTGATACTAAGACAGGACTTGTTTTACATTCCTGTCCTCTGTTTTTGTAAAAGACATTTTGTTTGTTTAAGGTGGATATACAGAGAGTTTCATCGTGACATTTCCATGTATATATGTATTATAACCTGAGTTGTTTCTTCCCCTCTATTTTTCTCCTTCATACCTTAGTCCCCTTATACTGATTTCAACAGATTTAAAAATTCAATATTAATTCTTGTATAGGTGGTACATCAACCATATTCACCCTTAACATCTTTCTTTTACCCTCTTTCTTTTGTTTGTGACCTCCCCTTAGCATAACATGTTATTCATAATACTGCTTATATTTGAATTCAGTGTATATTCCACATATAAGAGAAAATTTGGGGCTGTTGGTTTTTTGAACCTGGCTAACAAAACTTCATTCTTTATGGCCAAATAAAATTCTACTGTATGTAAATGCCAATTTTCTTAATCCATTCATCAGTTGTGGGAAATCTTGGGTGTTTCCATAGCTTAGTTATTTTGAATAATGCTGCAATAAACATGGGTGTGCAAGTGTCTTTATTGTAACCTGACTTACATTCCTTTAGGTATATTTCCAGGAGCTATGGTATTGCAGGATCATATGGCAGCTTTGATTTTAGATTTTTGAGGAGCCTTCATACCACTTTCCATAGTGGTTGTACTAAGTTACATTCCCACGAGTAGTGTATGAGGGTGCCTTTCCCCCTACATCCTCACCAACATTTGTTGCTGTTAGTGTTCTTGATGATAGTCAGTCAAAATGGAGTGAACTGAAATCTTAATGTGGTTTTGACTTGCATTTCCTTCATGACCAGGATTGTTAAACATTTCTTCATGTGTTTGTTTGGTCATTTGGACTTCTTCCTTTGAAAAAGCTCTATTCCACTCATTTGCCCATTTCATCATGGGTCACTGATTCTTTTTGATAATTTAGTTTTTGAGCTCCCTATGTATTTTGGTTTTTAATCTCTTGTCAGATGTATAGCTAGAAAAGATTTTCTTCCATGCTGTGAGCAGCCTCTTCAGTCTGGTAACTCTTTTGTTGTGCAGAAGTTTTTTGGTTTCATATAGTACCATTTGTCAGTCATTTTTCTTAGTTGCTGAGCCATTTGAGTTCTTTTTAGGAAGTTATTGCTTATGCCTATAAATTGCAGTGTATTTCCTGCTCTTTCCTGTACAAGAGTCAAAGTTTCAGGTCTTATATTAAGGTCCTTTATGTTCTTTGAGTTGATAATGTGCAGGGTGAGAGCATGTATCTAGTTTCAATTTTATGCATGCAGATATCCAGTTTATCCGGCAACATTTGTTGAAGTGTCTGCCTTTGCACTAGTAGATGTTTTGGGCACCTTTGCTAAAAATTAGGTGGGTGTAGTTATGTGGATTCATATCTGCAGCTTCTGTTCCATTGTTCTTTGTGCCTGGTTTTTCCAATAAAATGCTATTTTAATTGCTATGGCACTATAGTTTGGTTTGGAGAGTGGGTATTATGATACCTCCAGTATTGCTCTTTTTGCTCACCATTGCCTTGGCTCTTTGCAGTCTTTTGTGCTTCATAATGTATTTTAAAGTTGATTTTTCAGTCTCTGTGATGGGTCTCATTAGAATTTTGCTGGGAATTGCATTAAACATGTAGAATGCTTTTGATAATACAGCCATTTTCACAATATTGAATTTGCCAATTCATAAGCACAGGAGATCTTTTCATCTTCTGTAGACTTCCTCAATGGTTTATAGGTGCATTGTAGAGGTCTTTCACTTCCATTGTTATGTATATTCCTAGGTATTTTATTTTTGAGGCTATTGAAAATAGAATTATCTTCCTAAATTCTTTCTCAGTGTGTTCATTGTTGGTTTATAGAAATGCTACTGAATTTTGTAAATTGATTTTGTGTCCTACTATTTGCTGAAGATGTATATGATGTCTAGGAGTTTGGGGGTGGGGTTTTCTGTGTCTATTAGATATAAAATCATGTCATCTTCAAATAGGGATAATTTGACTTCTTCCTTTCCTTTTTGAATGCCTTTTTTCCCCTTCATCCTATTTTATTGCTTTGGCTAGGAATTACAGGACTACTTTGAATATGAATGGGAAGAATGAATACCTTTGCCTCCTTTACTTTAGAGGAAATGGTTTCAGTTTTTCCCCATGTAGTATGATGTTGGCCATAAGTTTTATTAAGTTGAGGTACATTCCTTCTATTCGTAGTTTCATCAGAGGTTTTCTCATGAAAGGATGTTGAATTTTGTGGAAAGATTTTTCTGCATCTTGAGATGATCATGTAATTTTTGTTCTTGAATTTTGAGATTTCTATGCTGGTTTTTTGTCTGATGACCAATCAGTGACAATGGGGATTGAAGTATCAAACTATCATTCTGTTAGGATTTTCTGTGATTTTAATTCCAGTAGTGTCTGTTAAATGAAGTTGGATGCATGTATGTTAAAAATTGTTATTTTCTCTTGATTTATCTTCTCCTTATTAATATGAAGTGACTTTTCAATGTTTTCTGAATAATTTGATATGAAATCTACATTACCAGATATGAATATAACTATTCTTGTATGCTTTGGGGAGGCATTTGCTGGGAAAACCATTTTGCCATAATCCAATGTTTGTTTTGGTCATTAAGATGCTTTTCTGATAGGTAACAAATTGTCATATATTTCTTTTTAATTGAACTTGCCATTCTATGTCTTTTGATTGGGGAAATTTATACAATTTACATTCAGTGTTCGTATTGAAAATTTTACAGTGATTCCTGCAATTTTTGTCACATTTTTTCATGTTTCATTCTTTCCTATTCTTCATTTGGTTATCTACTCATCTGAGATTTATTTATTCTATTTTCATGGCAATGTTCACCTTCATTGTGTATTCATAGGGATCATTTGAGTATCTTCTGGAGTGTTGTAGGTTTTGTTGATCATGGAAAGTTTATATTTTTCTTTGAATTATGAATGAGAGTTTTGCTAAGCAGAGTAATCTAGATTTGTAGTTATATTCTTTCAGTGCTTTAAATATCTCATGCCATACCCTCCTTGCTTTCAAAGTTTCTGTCAATTCTAGGATACTCTACCCAGCAAAACTATCATTCAAAATAGACAGAACAATAAAAGTCTTCCATTATAAGCAGAAACTAAAATAATATATGACCAACAAGCCACCACTACAAAAGATTCTCCAAGGAATTCTGCAGACAGAAAATGAAAGGAAACAAAACTATGAAAGGGCAGGAAATACCAAACCACAGGAGAAGAAAAGCCAAGAAAATAAAAAGTAATACTGATTCAGCTACACACAATCAAACTCTTAATCAACAAAGACAACTACATAACAGGGATCACTATGTATATATCAATACTAACACTGAATGTTAATGGACTAAATTCCCCCATCAAAACACAGTGATTGGCAAACTGGATTAAAAAGGAAGATCCAACAATCTGCTGCCTACAGGAGACCCACCTCATTGACAGAAATAAGCACTGGCTGAGAGTGAAAGGTTGGAAGAAGATTTACCAAGCCAATGGTCCCCCAAAACAGGCAGGGGTAACACTACTTATCTTGTACAAAGTAGATTTCAAACCTACTTTGATCAAACAAGATAAAGAAGGATACTCCATACTAATAGAAGGGGAAATACACCAAATGGAAATAACAATTACCAACCTATATGCACTCAACATCAATGCACCCAATTTCATCAATCATACTCTGAAGGACCTAAAAGCATGTATAGACTCCAACACAGTGGTAGTGGGAGACCTTAATACCCCCCATCACCAATAGATAGGTCATCCAAACAAAAAATCAATAAGGAAATCCTAGAACTAAATCATACCATAGATCAAATGGACCTAGCTGATGTCTACAGAATAGTTCATCTAACTTCTGCACAATATACATTCTTGTCAGTAGCCCATGGAACCTTTTCCAAAATTGATCATATCTTAGGGCACAAAGCAAGCCTCAGCAAATATAAGAAAATAGAAATAATCCCATGCATTCCATCTGACCACAATGCATTAAAATTAGAAATCAACAACAAAAACATGACTAAAAAACATTCAAACAATTGGAAGCTGAACAACACATTACTCAATGTTGAATTGGTCACTGATGAAATAAAAGAGGAAATTAAAAGGGTCCTGGATGTTAATGAAAATGAAAACACAACCTACCAGAACCTATGGGACACAGCAAATGCAGTCCTAAGAGGAAAGTTTATGGCCCTGAGTGCATATATCAAAAGGACAGAAAGATCTCAAATCAATGACCTAATACTACAGCTGTAACTCCTAGAAAAACAAAGACAAACAAATCCCAAAATAAGCAGAAAGAAAGAAATAATTAAGATAATGGCTGAAATCAATGAAATAGAAACAAAAAAAACCATACAAAGAATCAATGAAACAAAAAGATGGTTCTTTGAAAAAATAAATAAGATTGACAGACCCCTGGCAAACTTGACTAAAATAAGGAGAGAAAAAACCCAAATCAGTAAAATGAGAAATTCAAAAGGAAAATAATAACAAACACCACAGAAATCCAGAAAATCATCAGAGACTACTTTGAGAGCCTATACTCTAAAAAATTTGAAAATCTCAAAGAAATGGACAGATTCCTAGAAACTTACAACCAACCAAAACTTAACCAAAAGGATATTAATCACCTGAATAGATCTGTAATACTAAAAGTAATTGAAGCTGCCATCAAGAGCCTCCTAAAAAAGAAAAGTCCAGGACCTGATGGATTCACTGCTGAAATCTATCAGACATTTAAAGAAGAACTAATACCAACTCTCCTTAAAATGTTCCATGAAATAGAAAGGGAAGGAACACTGCCTAACTCATTTTATGTAGCCAGTATTACTCTCATCCTAAAACTAGACAAAGACACCTCCAAAAAGGAGAACTACAGGACAGTTTCCCTAATGAATATCGATGCCAATATCCTCAATAAAATAATGGCAAACTGAAACCAACAACACATCAGAAAGATCATTCACCATGACCAAGTTGGCTTCATACCAGGGATGCAGGGGTGGTTCAACATACACAAATCTATAAAGGTAATACAGCACATCAATAGAAGCAAAGACAAAAACCACTTGATCATCTCAATAGATGCAGAAAAAGCCTTCAACAAGATTCAACACCACTTAATGATAAAAACTCTAAGAAAACTAGGAATAGAAGGAATGAACCTCAACATTGTAAAGGCTATATATGATAAACCTACAGCCAACATAATACTTAATGGTTAAAAACTGAAACCATTCCCCCTAAAATCAAGAAAGAGACAAGGATGCCCACTCTCCCCACTCCTATTCAACATAGTACTGGAATTTCTAGCCAGAGCAATTAGGCAAGAAGAAGAAATAAAATGAGTACAAATAGGTAAAGAAATTTTCAAAATATCCTCATTTGCAGAAGATATGATCCTTTCCCTTAACGACCCAAAAAACTCTACCCAAAAACTCTTAGACACCATAAACAGCTACAGTAAGGTGGCAGGATACAAAATTAATCTAAAAAATCATTAGCTTTTCTATACACACTGAGAAGGAATTAACAAACCGAGAAGGAATACATGGAAACAATTACATTTACAATAGCCTCAAAAAAATCAAATACCTAGGATTAAATTTAACAAAGGATGTGACTGACCTATAAAACTACTGAAGAAAGAGATCGAGGAAGACTACAGAAGGTGGAGACATCTCCAGTGCTCATGGATTGGTAAAATCAATATAGTAAAAATTGCTATACTACCAAAAGCAATCCACATGCTTAATGCAATTCCCATCAGAATCCCAATGACTTACATCACAGAGATTGAAAAATCTACCCTAAAACTCATTTGGAAATACAAGAGACCACGAATAGCAAAGGCAATATTCAGCAAAAAGAGCAATGCTGGAAGTATCACAATACCTGACTTCAAACTATATTACAAAGCAATAACAATTAAAACAGCATGGTACTGGCACAAAAACAGACATGAAGACCAGTGGAACAGAATAGAGGACCCAGATATGAATCCAGACAACTATACCCACCTCAGTTTTGTCAAAGGTGCCAAAAATATACAATGGAGAACAGACAGCCTCTTCAATAAATGTTTCTAGGAAAAGTGGTTACCCATCTGCAAGAAACTGAAGCTAGATCCATGTCTATCACCCTGTACTAGTATCAACTCAAAATGGATCAAGGACCTAAATTTCAGACCTGAAACTCTGAAGTTACTACAGGAAGGAGCAGGAAACTCTCTGGAACAAACAGGTACAGGCAAAGACTTCTTCAATAGAACCCCAGCAGCTCAGCAACTAAGAGAAAGGATGAATAAATGGGACTTCATAAAATTAAAAAGCTTCTGCACAACAAAAGAAATGGTCTCTAAAGTGAAAAGACCACCCACAGAGTGGGAGAAAACATTTGCCAGTTAAACATCAGACAAGGGACTGATAACCACAATATACAGGGAACTTAAGAAACTGAATTTTCCTAAAATCAATGAACCAATTAAGAAATGGGCAATAGAACTAAACAGAACTTTTTCAAAAGAAGAAATTCATATGGCCAAAAAACACATGAAAAATGCTCACCATTTCTTGCCATAAAGGAAATACAAATCAAAACCACACTAAGATTCCACCTCACCCCTGTTAGAATAGCCATCATCCAAAACACCACCAACAACAGGTATTGGTCAGGATGTGGGAAAAAAGGAACCCTAATTCAGTGCTGGTGGGAATGCAAGCTGGTGCAACCACTCTGCAAAAATTTGGGGGACTTCTTAAAAATCTTTACGTAGATATGCCGTATGATCCAGCAATCCCACTCCTAGGGATATACCCAAAGCAACGCAACACAGGATACTTCAGAGGCACCTGCACACCCATGTTTATTGTAGCACTATTCCCAATAGCCAAGTTATGGACATAACCAAGATGCCCCACTACTGACGAATGGATCAAGAAAATGTGGTACTTGTACACAATGGGATTTTACTCAGCCATGAAGAAAAATGAAATCTTATCATTTGCAGGTGAATGGAAGGAACTGGAGAACATCATTCTGAGAGAGGTCATCCAGGCTCAGAAGACCAAAAATCATGTGTTCTCCCTTAGATCGAGGGCAAATGCAGCAATGTAGTTGGACTTGGGTCACAAGACAACGGGAGAGCACATACAGGAGATGTAGGAATAGGCAGAAAACCCCAAACATGAAAGTGTTTGATGTCCCCATTCCAGAAGAACTAATAAAGAAACCTTAACACTACAGAGGTTTACATGAGCAGGGGATCAGGAACCAACGTGAAGATCAGTTAGAATTGAATCAACATGGGTCATAACACATGAGTAAACGAATGCAATAGTAGGAATCTCTCTGTACAGCTATCCTTAACTCAACTAGCAAAAGCGCTTTGTCTTCCTTATTGTGCTTATGGCTTTTCTTCAACAAAATCAGTGATAAGGGCAGAAAGGGACCTGCTGGAACTGAAGGGGGGTGAGGGAGAAGGTGGAGAAATGACCCAAACAATGTATGCACATGTGGAAAAATGAACAAAAATTAAAAAAAAGAAATCTGATGTTATTCTGATGAATTTTCCTATATAGTTAGTGCCTTTCCTTTGTAGATTTCAATATTCTTTCCTTGTTATTTGTACTTAACATTTTTTACTATATTATGCCATTGGGAGGTCCAATTTGATCTTGTCTGTTTGGACTTCTAGAGGTCTCCTGAATCTTATTGGGCATCTCTTTCTCAAGATTTGGTAAGTTTTATACTATTATTTTGTTGAATATGTTTCCTGCACCTTTAGCTTGCACCTTGCCTCCTTCAGGGTCCATGATTCATAGGTTTGCCCTTTGAATGGAGTTATAAATTTCTTACATATTTCTTCATTTTTAATATATTTACCTGAATTTTCTATTATAGCTACTTTTTCTTCAAGCACTGACCTTCTGTATTCCATTCGATTTAGTTAGCTGGACAGGTTTTCAACTCATTTTTTAATTTCACTTAAGGATTTTTTTTTCATTCCCATAGCTTCAGTTTGCTTCTGTCAAACTTTCTATATCTTTATTTAATTCACGTTTTCATGTCTGCATTGTCTTCCTTTTTTCATTTATCTGTTTATTTGAATCTTCCTTGAGGTCATTCAGCTGTTTGCTTGTATCTTCTTTGAGTTATTTTAGTTGTTTCTTTCTTTTCTCTTCAAATTCATTTTGCTGCTTATTTGTATTCTCATTTATTTCATATAGGTGTTTATGCACATCTTTTTTCATCTCATTAGTCATTCTTGCCATCATTCTCTTAAGTTAAGATATTGACATTTCATCCCCTTCATTATCATTCAGATCCTTTGTTGTGTGATTGTTGACCTTTTGAGGTACGATATTACCCTGACTTTTATATAGTTTGTACTTCTGTTTTAAGACTTGCTTATTTGTAGTCAGTTAGCTGGTCAAGGGTGTTAGTCACTCCAAGTTGTTCTGTCTCCATGTTCTCCATGGCTGCTTAGTGACATGGTTGATGTGCAATGTCTGAACATTGGCATGTGGGTATAACTCAGCAATAACAACTCAGTCAATTCAATGTCAAATCAGATATTTACATGAAGTAAACTAACATTGGCGGCATTATTTATTCAACTGATCATGTTGTATATAAAGGGGACTACAGTTCTTGTATGGTGCATTAGGGAGTTTTAAAATTAAAACTTATTTTCATAGGAGTTAAAACATAGGTAGTAAAAATAAGGAAGTGAGGTATGAAATAAGGAAGATTAAAAGATGTGTAGAATGGAAGTAAATTGTCAGATCTCCAGGTTAAAAAAACACCAGTGTGTAGGGATATAGTTCAATTATTGTGGAGAATTTGCTATTTTCAGGGATTACTAAAGGGTAGAAAGGTTAAGAATAATAAAGGAGATAGAATCAACCACCAGTAAAATAGTTTGCAAACAAGAGATAGGAGTAATGAAAAAATGGGAAAATCAGAAGAAAAATGGCAATATTAAAAAAGATAAATTAAAAAATGTTTTTGAAAGTCAGTATATTTTCCTTATTGAGAAGAAGAATTCATGTCCAATGGGTTCAATCAGTAGACTGGATGCTTCCCACCAATCTCTGGTACTCAGGTTTTTGTCTGCAGTTATCCTGTTATGTTTACTCACATGTCCCTTCAGGGCCCTAGACTGACCAGGTACAACCTGGAGATTTTCTGAGGGATTTTCTGAGGTGAGATGAAGCAGTTCTAGGTTTGTGAGTTAGCATTTGAGTGTGGGTGGTAGAGTCCCTGAGCATAGTTAGTGGACCAAAGCACTTTTCTACTTTCAAAGCCTGCACTTTTTGCTGTTCAGGGAATCCAGTGGCTGGTCCAGCTTGTCCATGATGAACTTTCTTTTCTCCTTTCCAACTAGGCCTCTATTTTAAAGTTTTGTTTGGAGATTGAAGTGTGGATTATTCCTGTTGCTTGTGTATATGCATACCCTGCCAGGTTGGGTTATGCTTTAAGGGCTATAGTTAGCTGGCCAGCTTACTTCAGCACCCTTCTTTCTTAGGATAGAGACCCAGGTGTTGAGCTCTATCCACCCAGCTTGCTTGCTTTCTGTACTTACTTTGGATTGAAACCCTGGTCCAAGCAACTTCACCCCATTTCCACTACTCTGAGGCTGGGTGTGGGGACATTTAATCAGTTCACTTAGCTAAAAGTTTTCTGCATGCTTATGTGTGCACTGGGTTTGGTTGAGCATTGGCTGTCTAGGATAACACTAGAATAGTAATGTTTATAAAGCTTCATCCTTTCCCCACCAGCCTGTGAGCTTTAACCATTCTACTTAGCCCAAAGTTTTCTCAATGGTCAGTTGTATGTTTATCAGCATGCTGATATGGCCTGTATGTCGGCCCTCAGGAATGAAACTGATTTGACCTACTCTCTAGCTTTTTTTGCATGTCAACCTTTCAACTCCAGGGGATGGGGCACAGACTCTGATTGACTTCTATCAGGTGGCCTAGGTAAAGCTTGCCAGAATGTTTTTAGCAATCTCTGAAGTTGTTTGTTCACAAGGTGGTCCTCATAGGTGGGTCTGGTGAGAAACAAGTTAAGTCTGGACAGTAAAAGAAAAAATCTGGGAAGGGGGCAGGATGTGGTTAGTCTATGATCATGCCCATGCACCTTCAGAGTATTTGTGCTTTTAGAAGTTTAGTTACAGATTGGTATTTCTATCTACTATCTGTCCTTATACTGGTGCGCTCTTTTTTGATACTAACTTGTACACCTTTCCTTCTCTTTGTGGTCACATACCTGAAATTTTATTTCATGTTCGTGGAGACTCTGAGGAAGTGGTACCTGTCAGCAATCCACTACCTTGGAACCTCAATTGAGGGCATTTATTGATGCTTGGGTGTGGTCTAATTATTGAATTGACTCCAAAATGTCCATGATTTAAAATATGACATTAATTTATCTCACATATTCTGTTCTCTCTTTATGATTTTTTCTTGTGTGTGTTATTGGAGTTGAATGCAGGGCCTTGTGCTTGTTAGGCAAGTGCCCTACTACTGAGCCATGACACCAGGCCTTTTTTGAGGTAGGATCTTACTTATGCCCAGTATGTTATGGACTATGGTTTTCCTATTGGTGCTATCTCACATAGTTGGGAATGACAGGTGCACAACATTGCACTCAGCTGTTGGTTGAGATTGGGTCATGTGCACTTTTTCTCTGGGGTGGCCTCAAAACATGATCCTCCCAATCTCTACCTCTTGAGTAGGTAGGATTACAGACTTGAGCCAACAAGCCTGGCATCTGTTATCTCTCTATATGACTTTCTACTTTGTTTTCTTTTATGTCTGATTCTTTTTGCATTTTGTCAGTTTTTTCTATCATAGAAAAGTTTCTTCTATGTAGTTGGATTGTGAGTTGGTTTACATATCTATACCCTGAATGATTATTAATCTACTTATTCCATAGATTTTATCTGGTACTTACCATGCTTTAGGATTTGATGATGTGACAGTACACAGCAAATAAATTTAATGATCAATAAATATACATATGAAAAGTATGTGTAAAGTATATAAAGATAAAACATGAAGTATATTACATTTTTCAATATTTAATAATGGAATGTTACTCAATATTTTCTCAAATAAATCACTCAGTAAAGATATCTTTTAAGTTGTTTTAAGTGGTTCCACTGATTTTCTATGTGTTTACATGTGCAAACACATTATTTTTGTTATTCTGCTATTTTTATTCTCTATCATCAGACATATGTGGCTAACATTCATTATTATATGGTAGGAATTCTACTATGCAGTTTAAATGTGTAATTTCATTTTACTCATAAAACATGCTAGAAAAATTACTAGTATGAGACTCATTCTGCAGATGGGAAACATTTAAATAGTATACTAAAGGTCACAGACATAATCTAAGCTTCTTAATAATTTCTTTTTACTCTAAAGCTTTTATAGTAGCCACTCAATTTTTGTAGTGTATACTGGCTTGTCATCTTTTCCTCATTACACATTTAAAATTTTTAGCTGGCATGTGAATATCAAAAGTAAATATTTTATTTATCATTCTTCTTTAAATGCTTACATAATTGAATGAACCAATCTTGAAAAAGAGATTTGAACAAGTGAGTGTTCACAAATTCCACACATCATTGACTGTTAGAAACATACTGCATTGTGTTCACACTTGCCCTAAGTTTCCAGTGCCTTCGATGTAGATGTTATGGCATCATGTGGAATAGTCATTGTGAACTGCAAGGTGAAAATTAAATGTAGATTCTGGCAGAACAGCAGGATAATAATTTGGATCTTACACAAGGCTGATCTTTATGATAAACTTAGATATCAATATTATTGTAAGTGATATGGAAATAGCCTTTTATCTTTTATTTTATTCCATGAAGATCTTTCAGTTATGGCAACCACACATATAAGATAACAGAATAAAATTTAGTATGAAGAACGAATTCCTACTGTAACAAACCCCAGGATGGTGATGTAGACTAACATTTCCAAATGGAGAGGGCACAGACTTCACAGGCTAGAAATTTGGTGGCACATTTTAGGCCATGGCAAAGCACCAGTAAAACTGTTATAGTTATATCTTAATGGCACAGTGGGTGCTAACCAAGTCCATAGCTCTAGAGAAAGCATCAGCAAAAATCTTTCTTGAAGGGTACATAGAAACAATACAGCAAAATACAGTGAAAAATGTTGAACACAGGATAAAGGGAAAGTGTGAGGAAGTGCAGTGGAGGAGGATTAGATTGACTTAAGCACAATACATTTACAGCCAAAACACCAAAAACAAAAATCTCTCTAAAACAGTGAACAGACACCAAAACAATGACCGACAAGAATGTAAAACAGGTCATCCTAAGCAAAGGCAATAATGGGAGAGGGAGGGTAAATGAAGAAAGTAAAGAAGTTAAGTACTGTTCATGTACTCTCTAATGAAGTTAGAATATGGAACATTCAAACCTGTTAAAATCACCATAACAAGGAGAATAAAGTAGAAAGGAGAAAAATGGAAGGAGTGAAACAATTCGAGTTATAATACATATATATGTGGAAATGTCACAGTGAAACTCCCTGCACACTGCCTTAAACAAACAAAAATGCCTTAAAAAAAATGAAAGCGGGAAGGTCAAACAAGTCCTGTCCAGAGTTTGGTTTCAGTGTTGAGGGGAAGGGTATAAGGAAAGGGTAAAGGAGAGTGAATATATTAGACATACTATGTATTCATACATGACACAATGAGAACTGTTGAGACTGTTCTAGGAATGGGGAAAAGGGGATAAAAGAGAAAGATGGAAGGGGTGAATCTAAGATATATTTTAAGCACTTTAACAAATGTCACAATGTACCCCTGGTACAACTATAATTTGCAAATAAATAGGTATGAAAATTTAAAAAGAAACTATTTTGGATTTGTCAATCATGCAATCTCTCAAAACTGCTCAGCTTTATTATTTCAGTACAAATGCAGTCATAGATAATAAAAAACTAATGGGCGTGGTTATCTTCCAATAAAAGTTCCTTTCTAAAACAGGCAGTCAGACCGTGTTGTTTATCAACTCTTGCTCTAGAGGAAAATGTTAGAAAATATATAAAATTCTTTCACATGCTGGCTGTTTCTCATTCCTTTAAGTGAAATTCTAAAAAAGAAAAATCATCCCTTAAAAGAAAATATGAGCACAACTCTCCTAAGAATATTCTTTCAGCCCACTGTCTTCAATCCACATTGACGGAGATTCTCATACTTTGGGTCTTTTATGTTGAAAACTTCAATGACGTTTCTACCCTAATTTGAAGTGTAATAAAGCAACATTCAATTAGGAATTATAATTATTAAATGTATACTTTCTCGATCACAATTTACTAAGTATTTTTTTCCATACAATAAAAGTTAGGGTATGAGAGTAATAGAAACTAAAATTAAGCCACCAGTAAAGCATCGCATTTTAAAGAGACTAACCATAAACTTGACCATCATTGATTATATAGTGTTCTGCCCACCTTGGAAAAAGCAACATTTTATTCTGAGAAGTAAGTGTTGTTTATTTATTACCAGCCATGACTCAGATAGCATGACTATCGGAAGACATACATATCAAAATGTAAACCTTATGGGATCCTTTATAGTACACCATGGTCCAAGAGAAAGAACATGTGACACCACATAAACTTAGGATACACTTAATCATATCACTTATAATACCATGGAGAAGCTAACATCTTAATGGACTATCAGAAAAACCTTAGATAGTATGAATGAACTGCTTGTTTGAAAATAATAACTGGTTCAGATATGGTACTATTCCCCAGAATGAAATGTGGTATATACCTTGTTACCATTCAATTGGTGTTGTATACCCAATATTCAAACCACTTTGATCCATGGACCAAAGAGTGAAAGTAGTAGCGGTCTCATTGATAAATATTTTCAGTGAAACAGTTAGGGAATTTGTGCTTTCTTCAACTCCTATGCCCTTTTTTCTAGGAATTTTGGTTCCTGTAATGGCGATGTTTAAACTAAAGTACACAGTAAGAATAACATTAAGTTTAAATCCATTGCTGACTCCAGGCCATTTTGGGATCATAGCGCTGAGACAAGCAAACGCAGAAATGAGTCACTATACTGACAAGGATAAAATGACCTTGATCATTGTGAATAGACAGAGCTGCTGCTATGAAAGTGGGGCAGACATGCAGACAAAAAGAAACATTTAAACATTTGCTTTTTGTTATTTCCACACTAAGTTTTATCTACAAATGAGCAAGAAACAGTAGCCATGGTCTGATAAGTATTGAGGGTTTGATCAAATCACCAAGCAAGTAATATAAACCAGCAGAAATGATAGGGAAAAAGGGAGGGAACTCTTAAATAGAGTTGAGGAGAGGGATAAGTCTCAATTATAGCATTTGAACAAATGTCTTGAAGAACAGTGCTACATTAGTAGCATTACTAACATCCCATTACTAACAATTACCAACAACACATTAATTGTTGTTTTAAAACTTTTTCAGAAGTAATGACCAGCTAGCATCCTGGAGATATCTTATTAGAAATAAGTTATTTTGAGAAAGAAGTGTTTCTGTGTGGTATGAGAGGTGAAACTTAGTAGATGCTATAGGTGCCCATCAAGATCCCCTTTATTGGCAGAAGAGGTCCTGTCTTTGGGGGTTGGTACCAGTGGGGAGGGGGAGAATGGGAGAAAAGGGTATAGGAGGGTGAATATAGTGCAAATACTGTGTATACATATATGTAAATGTAAAAATGATACCTGTTGAAACTATTCCAGGAATGGAAGGAGTGGGGGATAAAAGAGAATGATGGAGGAGGTGAATTCAAGTATGATATATTTGATATATTGTAAGAATTTTGTAAATGCCACAATTTATCCTCACTCAGCACTCTTTATTGGCTAATACTCATCCTCTGGCTAATGAAATTTCACTAATGTTCCTTTTTACTACCTGGTCCAAAAGAAAGCTTCCCAGCCCAGGAGGCTATAACACATACCCATAGAAGAGACTGATTTTGGCCATTGACTAAAGGTCTTAGAACAATAAAAAGCCTGACAATTTACCTTAAGGTAGGGTCAAATATGTGGTAAAATTTTTGCTTTAGCCCTTCCTTGTGGGATAACAATTATGCTAGCTGCCAGTTGAAAAACAAAATTTTTTTTTGGATTTTTCCTCTCTACTCCCCTGCTTCCCTTACTCCTCTCTCCCAAGATAATCTCCCAAGAAATTACTTGATAAATAATATCTGTTCTAGGCTCTAATTTTATGGAACTCAACCTAAGACACCTTTAATACACTGTTAGCAAACTCCATCTGTCTATATCAACCTATATATAAACACTATCTAGAAAATATTATCAATTGCTTCTCATTTTCTCTTTTAATTTTCTCTGCATATACACTAAACAATACTCCATTGAATTTTGCCTGTTTTAGAGATTTATATAAATGGAATTATAGTATATTTATTCTCATGTGATTAGATTTCTTTTTGTTCAGAATTTTATGGTACAGACTTGTTCACATTGATGCTTGTAGCTTTGCTTTATTTTTATTAGCATGTGGTATTTATTATAAATATATTAAAATAATTTTTCCATTTTCTTATTAAAAAATATTTTTCTGCAAATTTTTTATTAAAATAATAGTATAATGAGTATTTGCGCACTTATCTTAGGGTACAAATATGCAAGATTTTCTTCAGAAAAATATCTAGATGAGGGATCATTTCATCAGAGAACATTAAAAAGTTTAGATTTATTAAGCAATTTCTAATCATTTTCAAAACTGGTTGGACCAATTAAGGTCTCATAAGTAACATAAGAGTATTCCCCTTCCTCCATATAATTGATGGCACTTAATGTTATAAGTTGTATTTTAAAAATTTTGGCAATTTTGTGAATATGAAGTTTTATCATATAGTTTTTTTTCGTGTTGGGTAGGGGTACATTGTGGCATTTACAGATGTTACTACGATATATCAAATATATCATTGTTGAATTCACCCCCTCCATCATTCTCCTTTGTCCTTCCTACCCCCATTCCTGTAATAGTTTCAATAGGTCTCACTTTTCCATTTACATACATGTGCACACAGTATTTGCACTATATTCACCTGCCTACATCCTTTCCCCACATTCTCCCCCACTGCTATCAACCCCCCAGAAAGGACGTGTCTGCCCTCCTGTTCTCTGATTTTGTAAAAGAAAAAAAATGACATTTTTGTTTGTTTAGGATAGCTATACTGGGAGTTTCCTTGTGACATTTTCATGTATATATGAATTGGTTCATCCCTATTTTTCATCTTCCTACCTTAGTCCCCTTCTTTGCCTTTCTGTGTATGGGCATATCACCCTGAATGCAGCTGATCTTGTCTATCTCATAGTTTTAATTCAACTTTTTGATTATTAATAAGTTGTGAGCAATCTTACATTTGTTAACTATTCCTTATATTTGTTAATATTCTCTTAACTGTGAATTATCTGTTATTATTTTTCTTTGTTGCATTTCCTGTTCAGCAATTTGTATTTTTCTTGCTGAGGCATAGGGATTTTCTGGAGATTACTAACTTTGTAAAATGTATTATGGATAATTCTTCTAATTTTGTGCTGATATTTAAAAATTCTTAAAAGGGTAATACATGCACACAAAAACATATAAACTATAATTTTACAGATCAATGTTTTATGACAATCAAATGCCCAGTAACCACTGGGCATCTCATGAGTTATTCGGCCTCTACCAGAGAAAAGTAGTTCAGCAGGAGCAATTTCCAAGTGGTTTATACTGTGTGCTGGCTGTTATACCTCAGACTGCATTGTCTTTATCCAGAAACCATGAGTGTTTGTGTTGAGATTTTCCCTTTGGGATTCTCCATATATTCCATACCATGTGTTTTCCCATGAGCAATCACTGTATTACCATAAAGTCTACAACATCATTTTGGCCAAGAAATGGTACCCCTTAAACTGCAGTTTGGATTTATAATAGAATGCCTCAAGCAGACTGTGTTTTGTATAATGTAGTATATTGGTTGGAGCAATGTCATCAAGTGTGGAGTATATTGCTTCAAGTGTATAGTTGGTCTTACCATTACTTCTTAGTTGTGGGAGTTATAGATCTAATAACTTGTCCTTTTATTTGGAGAGGATGTCCAGCATGTTGCAGATCATTAAATCACAAAAAAATTCCAGGGATGAAACAAATCTCTGATTTATGGTTTATCTACCACACTCTTGAACATATATATTATATCAAGAAACCAAATATACACACTATTTCTTATTCATACAATATAATTTATGATGATATTAATATAGTTAGCCAATATACTACTATCTAAACTACATGGATGGCTCAGATTACTTTAAACTTATTACAGGTAATAAAGGAATTCACATAAATATATATCTTTGCCTAATTCCAAGTGAATTACAAAAAGTTATAATATTCCTTTTTGATAGAGAGAATAAAACACATTCAGCCTATCAGCGACTGCAAACCACATACATGAGACCATATATTAATTTGTTCTAGCCCAGACATCACATCTAGGCTAACAAGTAATATTGGAAATGCAATTATTTGAGTTTGCAGTCATACCAAGAGATCACTGTTAGGATCAGACACCCACCCCCTGCAACCTTGCAGACTGCTTACTGGAAACAGCCCACCACCCACTGGAAGGACCATATCTAGCCTCAAGGAAATGACAAACTCTCACGTAGATGAGGATCTGGAGCTGTCACCTCACAAGAGGTCCAGAACTGAGCAAACTATCTACCTAATTACCACTTATCTCCTCTAGCTTCATTAATGATTTCTAGAAATCATTAATTCCACCCCAGAAAAATTTTCCTGCCCAGCAAAATTTCTCCTCTAGAACCCTCCTCTACATTTACTTCAAGTCTGTAAGCAACAGTGGGGTTCTGGCTTTGGCTATACTCTCCCCATCCTCAGTGCTTCTTCCAGAATAAACCCTGTGCCAGTGTTTGAGCTGTCTCCTTTCTATTTTGTGCCTCTTTCAGTGTAACAACAGGTGGTGCCTAAACCTGGGAAAGGGCTTGTAGGCTTGGCCCTCAGCTCTCGACTCTTGCAACCTGTGAAGCAATGGACAAGCACTAGCTCTTTCTAGATAGACACTGAGCAAAGACTAGCACCATCAGGCCCCTGGCCCCTGCTACTTCTCCCTCCATTTTGATCACTTGATCTCTCCCACCCTTTACTTTCTTTGACAGCTCTACCAGGAACTATTTTCCCATTGTTGGACTTCCATCCAACACCAGCCTTCAAATTTTGGTGAGTTTCCCCTCCTTTGGTTTTTCTCTCACTGCCTGTTCTGCTGTGGACCATGTGAAGCTCTAACTGGGCGACAAACTCCCTCTGTCCACCAACTGAGTGGATTCACCTGCTATTTGCTGGGGATGCCTAGAAAATCCAGGTGCACACACATGTCATAGGCTATCAGTTGGCTGTGGGGATGCTCCTGCCCTCTGGTATGTCTGTCCTACCAGGTAAGACCACCGTGGGGATTACTCACACCTTTTCCACAAAAATGGGTCAGAAATCACTCTTGGGGATATACCCAAAAGACTGTGACACAGGTTACTCCAGAGGCACCTGCACACCCATGTTTATTGCCGCACTATTCACAATAGCCAAGTTATGGAAACAGCCAAAATGCCCCACCACTGATGAATGGATTAAGAAAATGTGGTAGCTATACACAATGGAATTTTATGCAGCCATGAAGAAGAACGAAATGTTATCATTTGCTGGTAAATGGATGGAATTGGAGAACATCATTCTGAGTGAGGTTAGCCTGGCCCAAAAGACCAAAAATCGTATGTTCTCCCTCATATGTGGACATTAGATCAAGGGCAAACACAACAAGGGGATTGGACTATGAGCACATGATAAAAGCAAGAGCACACAAGGGAGGGGTGAGGATAGGTAAGACACCTAAAAAATTAGCTAGCATTTGTTGCCCTTAATGCAGAGAAACTAAAGCAGGTACCTCAAAAGCAACTGAGGCCAATAAGAAAATGGGACCAGGACCTAGAGAAAAGGGTAGATCAAAAAGAACTAACCTAGAAGGTAACACCCACGCTCAGGAAATCAATGTGTGTCAATGCCCTGTATAGCTATCCTTATCTCAACCAGCAAAAACCTTTGTTCCTTCCTATTATTGCTTATACTCTCTCTACAACAAAATTAGAAATAAGGGCAAAATAGTTTCTGTGGGGTATTGAGGGGGTGGGGTGGAGCAGGAGGGGGCAGAGAGGGTGGTAAGGGAGGGGGTGGGGGAAGGGGGGAGAAATGACCCAAGCCTTGTATGCACATATGAATAATAAAATAAAAAAAAAAGAATTAACCTAGAAGGTAACACACACGCACAGGAAATTAATGTGAGTCAACTCCCTGTATAGCTATCCTTATCTCAACCAGCAAAAACCCTTGTTCCTTTCTATTATTGCTTATACTCTCTCTACAACAAAATTAGAAATAAGGGCAAAATAGTTTCTGCGGGGTATTGAGGGGGTGGGGTGGAGCGGGAGGGGGCAGAGTGGGTGGTAAGGGAGGGGGTGGGTGCAGGGAGGAGAAATGACCCAAGCCTTGTATGCACATATGAATAATAAAATAAAATAAAAAACTATAAAAAAAAGATTGCCTTTTCTCCTGGGTGTAAGGCTAATAATTTTATTTTACTGGAAAAACAATTTTATTTAAATTTAAAATTCTTATTAAGTAATTTTAAAATATAAGTTACAAAAAGTATATAATGGATGGAGCTTATAAATGCTTAGATGTGTGATTAAGTTGACTGTAATCTAAGAGGTGCCTGGAAGATTTTCTAGGGTCATGTTAAAAGAGAACCTGATTCTCTATGCCCGTAAAATAACAAGACTATCTTAATATTGTTCTGCTCTAATATCTGAAAAACCTGTTGTAAGGTAAGATTTTATCAAATAATTATTCACATTTTCCATCAATCTTCTCAAACTTTTGACTACTTCAAAAATTAAACCTTAATTTAAAAAGTTCATTTAAGCATCTATTCATGTAAAGTTCTCTTAAGTGACAACCTCATAACTGTGTGATGAAACAACTATTATTTAAAGTAATTCTAACACAAGAGCTGTGTGTCTAGACTTTATCTAAGTTGTACAAAACTGACAGTTAAAAGTGTGCCAGTTTAATATGTGTAAAATGACCAGCTAAAGCTCTCATTTATCCAAAAGCATTGCTTCTAAACTTTTGGCATATAAAGTAGTTAATGAAACTTTTGGCAGTTCTGCTGTTTGCAATCAGTAACATTCAAAAACCCCTGCCATTTAAAACCTGACCTATCCTGCTATTTAAAACCTGACCTATATTTGTCTTAGTCAAATAAGTATTACTGTAAGTGTAAAATGTACTTGTGCATTAGGAAATAAGGCTATTTGCGATTATTGGCACTGTCCCCCTTTTAAGAGATCTAAAGTTTTATTTTTTATAATTGCTGTACACCTGTTATTTTACCTAGGCAAAAATTCTAAATTTTATTCTGCCAAAAGTTTAATTGATATGTATATATTACATCTTTGTAGCTGAGACACTAATTGTTGCTTCCTCCCTTATATATTAAAATGTACTTATGTTCCCCAAATATATAAGTTTTCTAAAATAGAAAACTTAGGAAGAAAGCTTTACCATATATATGTTCTCCAAATTAAAATTTTAGTGATGCAGACTTGTGTTTATGTGTTCCTAATTGTAACAAGGAGCACTTACTGTTGTTGTTTTAATGCTTCAGTCATAGTTATTTTCCTAAAATGCTGTCTGAAATGGAAAAAAAAACTAGATGTTCTGACAATTTCTACACTACTTTTCAGTATATTAACCATGGCTATTCTAATTCTGGGTCCTTCTCTTGAATATTTGCAATCAATCCCAAAAGTACTTATTGTTAATTGATTCACCCTTTTAGATGTTTGCTTTTATTAGGTTTTGTATTCTTCTGTAAAACTTTTAACTGTTTTCTGTTGACATTTTGCAGCATTTTCAAGATGTCAAGATATCATCTGTATTCCAGACAGAGCTAAAAATGCTAGGTAAGTCTACTTCTTCTAAACCCCTTTTGTTGCTTATAATTTGGCCAAAAAGGACTTAATTGGCAAGGATTCCCACCTGACCTGCCTGATGCTTCTCCTCATGATCAACATATCTAGAAAAAGCTATTCCTGGTGATTAAGGACTTTCATTAACCAAAATGATTAATTGACAAAATCTTCAGAGGAGACTGTTCTGAGACAATTTGGAGACAAGAGGGGGAATCTGTCACAATTGAGGTGACTTCATCTCACAAAAGACCTCACAAAAGTTACTAAAGCCAAGAGGTTTTAAAGAAGCGTTCTTACACCATGCCATTAGAAATCCAAGCTCTTGTAAAAACCTCTGACAGAAAGCAAACTCATATTTTTTCCAAGGCCCTCTATTTAAGTAAACATAAAAATTATTTTTGCTGGCTTCAAACATATCTTCTCTGTGTTCATGAAGTTATTTTAAAATGGGCTCCCCTACACAGTCTATTTAACTGGGAGTCTTCTGACTTTTACTTACTCTGTACTCTACTTTATAAAGGTGTTTCTAGTTATAGGCTTAAATAACAAGTAATTTTGACTTAGCTGCCTGGTCCTGTAGTAATGTATCACTGGCCAAGAAACCCTAACTCCCTCAAGATTAAAAATGTTGAAATGTAAAGCATTATAAGTGGTATTTACACTGCTTTTGCTGAAAAGCACTGACTCCTTACTTGGGCCTACAAATGAAATAAAAGCAGGAAAAAAACATGGAATCTCTACATTTTGTCTATTGTCCTTTGCTCTGAGCCATTCTCTCTGCAGTTACCTTGGAACCACCTTGGGATCAAGAAAGGACGGGAATGATTAATAACATCTTTATGACAAATGACTGAAACTACCCCCAACAATACACCCTGGTCAGGATAGAGCATACTCCCAATAATAATTCCAGAACATCTCCCAAAACAAAAACTGAGATAATGACCAACCAGGCCATACCTGTTTGTTGGGACTGTTTACTATACATACCTTTGATCCCTGATCCCAGTTCTTTTGTCTACTTAAACCTCTAGCAGTGTCTAAACTCCAAGATCGCTTGGTTTTCTTCCTCATGGTGATAACTATTTACCATGTGTATTTAACTGCATGTCTCACTCTCACTTTATCTCCCAAAGCCTACATTCCTTTATACAGGTTGCCACTCAAAACCTTGTCAAAAGAATACTGTTTTTATGTCAACAAAAAGCACTGCCAATCTCCAACAAAAAACAACTGACAGCTTGGGACAGTGAGCTTCCTGGGCTAAGTGGATGCCATGGGTCCTCCCTCTGTTGGAACCCCTTATTCTGCTGACTATCAGAATTTGCTTCCTTCAAACTCTTTCTCATTTTGTTTCCCAGAGACTCCAAGATATTCATCCAGGACACTATCAATAAGCAGATCAACTCAGTTCTATTCCTCCAGCAGGCCAGGCATAGTCACCTAAAGCAAAAAGACTCTGCCTATATCCACTCCCTTTAAGAGACCTTGACACCACCATTCAACAGGAAGTAGAGGAATACCAGTGCCAGAGGAATGTTAGGGTGAACAAAAGGGAAGCCATGTTAGGATCAGACCCCACACCTTTGCAGGCAGCTAACTGGAAATACCTCACCACTATACCTAATGGAAGGACCACACCTAGGCTCAAGGAAATGATAAACACTCACCTTGTGGGGGTCCAAAGCTGAGCAACCTATCTAAGCTGACTACCACTTATCTCCTCACTCTGGAAAATTTTCTTGCCCAGCAAAACGTCTCCTCCAGACCCCTTCCTTATATCTACTCCAAGTCTGTAAGAGACAGTAGGGTTCTGGTTTTGACTAGATATTACCCTCCACAGGGCTTCTTCCCAAATAAACCCTGTCCTGGCATTTGAGCTGTCTTCCACTTATGTATTCTGTGCCTCTTTCACTCTAACAATTACTCTAGCTTCTGTATTATTTAGATTAGTGAATTAAATTACTACCATCATTCCAGCATTTTCAGGCCTATAATAACAATAATCTCTATCATTTTTCTATATGCACTGCTGCTTCTGAATGATTATTTTGCTTGGTGTGGAGGTCAAAAGAATATGTTAACAAACTTCAAAATGCAGGGAGCATACAGATCAAGGACCAAAGATTCTGTACTTTGAGATTTGTCACCTTATGCCAAGGTCACACTTCTTATAGTCTGCTGTCTGTCAAATAACAGTATGGTGGTTCTACTAGGGAAGGACTATTTTGCAGCATGGTACTGGCACAAAAACAGATATGAAGACCAGTGGAACAGAAAAGAAGACCCAGATACGAATCCACACAGCTATGTCCACCTAATTTTTGACAAAGGTGCCCAAAATATACAATGGAGGAAAGACAGCCTCTTCAACAAATACTGCTGGGAAAATTGGATATCTGCCTGCAGAAAACTGAAAGGAGATCCATGCATGTCACCCTGTAATAGTATCAACTCAAAGTGGATAAAAGACCTTCATATCAGTCCTGAATCCTTGAATCTAGTACAGGAAAGAGCAGGAAATACACTGGAAGCAATAGGCATAGGCAAGGACTTCTTCAGTAGAACTCAAACAGCTCAGCAAATTTAGAGAAAAGATTGACAAATGGGACTACATAAATTTAAAAATCTTCTGCACAAAAGAAATAGTCTCTAAATTGTAGAGGCCACCCTCAGAATGGGAGAAAATCTTTGTTAGCTATATATCAGACAAGGGATTAACAACCAGAATATACAGGAAGCTCAAAAAACTAAAGTTTCCCCAAATCAATGACCCAATAAAGAAATGGGAAACTGAGCTAAATAGAAGTTTTTCAAAGGAACAAGTCCAAATGGTTAAAAAGAACATGAGAAAATGCTCACAATCCCCCCTCATAAAGGAAATGCAAATCAAAACCACAGTAAGAGTTCACCTCACTCCTGTTAGATTACCTATTATCAAGAACACAAACAACAACAAATGTTGGTGAGAATGCAGGGAAAAAGGAACCCTCATACACTGCTGGTGGTAATGTAAGCTAGTACAAACACTATGGAAAGCAATATGGAGACTCCTTAAAACACTAAAAATAGATCTGCCATATGATTCAGCAATACCATTCAGAGGCATAGACCCAAAGGAATGTAAGGTTACTACAAAAGTACCTGCACACGCATGTTTATTGTAGCACTAATCACAATAGGCAAGCTATGGATATAGCCAAGGTGCCCCAGTACTAATGAATGGATTTAAAAATGTGGTATTGATATACAATGGAATTTTGCTCAGCCACAAAGAACAATGAAATTTTTTCATTCATAGGTAAATGGATGGAACTGGAGATCATCATCTTAAGTGAAGTTAGTCAGGCTCAGAAGGCCAAAAATCGCATGTTCTCCCTCATATGCATATTATAGACCTAAAACAAATGCAGTAGTATTATTGGACATGGGTCACACATTAAGGAGAGACTTTCCACAGGAGGGATAAAAAAAGGGAAGTAAACCGAAAACTTGAATGTGGTTGTTGTGCTCACTGTATAGGAGTGAATATAGTAATCTTAAACTGGCAGAACCCACTATGAGAAGGGGACTAGAGAGTAGTGAACAGGACTGGTAGAGATGAACCAATTTGAGTTATAGTACATACATGCATGGAAACAGCACAAGGAAACTAGCAAAAACGTCATGTCTTTTTATTCTTCTATGTTTTTTTCTCTACAAAATCAGAGAACAAGAGGGCAGAACAGGTTCTGACTAGAGGTGGTAGGGGACAGGGAGGTGGTACGGAAAGGGGCAGGAGGATGAATATGGTGCAAATAATACATACACATGTATGTAAATGCAAAAGTCATACCTGTTGAAACTGAACCAGGAATCCGGGGGAGGGGGGATGAAAGAGAGCAGTGGACGGGATGAATTCAAGTATAATATATTTGATACATTGCAAAAATCATTGTAAATACTCCAATGTACCCCCACCCAGGACAATAATAATAATAATAATAATAATAGTAAGGAAGAGCTGTTCTGGATACAAATCAGACTACAATGCAGGTCAGTTTTGGATTGAGGACTCCTCAGTGGTTTCTTTGATGAAACTTCCTTAGACTGCATTGATAAAAATTAGTACCACTATTCCAAAACTAAGATACTCTACATTATTATTTAAAAATTAAATATTGTGTTTCACATTTGAGTCCTTAATTTTTCTACAATTGTTTTTCTCTCTTTCTCTGTCTTTCCTCTTTTTCTCTCTCCTTGCTTCCTTACCTCCATTCTCTTTCCTTTCCTGTGTGCTACTGTACATGCTTTTTTTCACTTACTGTTTTTCCATAAGTTTACATAATTTCCAAAACACCACTTATCTGAAATTCAGTAAGATCAGATTTCTAAATATGTCTGTATTTGTTTCTGGACTCAGTTTATTAGCATATAGGTCTACCTACATTTCCCTTAGCCTTTATGATCAAAATTATTCAGATTTAACAGAATGGTCCCAAATTTAGTTAATATTTCTTTTTTGTAAATAAAACAAACACAAAGATTTTAAGTTCCAAACAATAGCCTCTATTTATACCTTTATGTATTACAATATTTTAGGTCCTTTTAATACTATACATTTATATGATAAATATTTTAAAATTAATACCTATTTTTAGCATTTCCCAAATTAATTGCTTTTCCTTAATTTATATATTATATATATAATTCTAACATTATTTTTTATGCCATTAATTAATTTTTTTATTAACCTATGACAGTTGTACAGGGGGAATGCATCATGACATTTGCATAAGTACTTACAATATATCTTAAGTACAGTCACTCCTTCCATCATTCTCCCTCATCTCCCTTCCTCCTACTTAGAACAATTTCAGTAGGTTTCATTGTTCTATTTCCATACATGAATGCAAAATACACTTACCATATTCGTCCTCCTTCACCCTCTGCTTTTGCCCTCCCTTCTCCCCCCGGTACCCATCACTAGGCAGGACCTGTTTTACCTTCCTGTACTTCATTTTTTAAATTGATTCAAGGGAATTTTGACTTGGTATTTCAGACATGTATATTTAATTAATTTTATAAACTTTCCTTGTAGTTAACTATTGACAGTAAACACTTTCAGATTTTATAATTCTTTTGCAATGGTTTTTCTGTTTATATAGGCCTATATTGATTGTAAGGTTTAACTCCCTGTGATAGTTTTATTTTTTCTATCTCTATTTGAAGGCATCATTCTACTGCATTCTTGTTTCAGTCTGATTTTGATATACTATGTATAAACAGAGATGTTCTATTGAAACAACTCTCTCACATAAATATAAAAAAAGACCTGATTTATAGTGATTTATAGTATCTGAACACGTTTCATGGTTATATTTAAACCAGCAATGTAACATTACTGAATATGTAGAAGATATGTGCAGGATATAAGGAAAATATTTCATCTAAAAGAACACTTCATTCATTCAGGTGGAAAATTTTAGTTTTGTCCTTTCTTTTTTGATTTCTCCCCCGTTTTCCTTCCACATTCACATTAATGCATTCTATACATTCTTAACAACTTATGCAAACCCATGGTGTTTATCCTTTTGTGCTTTACTAAAATAGATTAATCATATAAAAATATTCATTTATATATGTACAGACAATTGAGCATAGATATACACTGTACGAAAAAGTATCAGTCACTATTTTGCTTCCAAAAATAGATTGCATTACAAAGATTTCTTTGCCTTTTCTGTTTCTCAAAAATGTTTTGGCAAATAACACTAAATTAATGAGGGAAATATTCTTTATGAATAATTTGCTCAATAATCACTTGTGAATCATTAGTATTTCCTATATTTTACACCTATCAAAATGATACTATGTATATTCTTATTGGTAAAACAAATGAAAAAGAATTTAAAAATCAAGTTGAACTAGTCATTGTCATCAATTCTTGGACTGGGAGACAATTCCCTGATTTTAGAGAACTTAAACAAAAGGAAATTCCTTGGAATAACATGCCCCTCCATATATTTAACTGACTCTTGTCATATCAGAGAAAGACTTATATAGTGTTAAGAGATTAACCCACTGAAATGGTTTGAGTCCTAAGAATGGGTGGGATAGCATTATTGTTTACTGCTGCATTCCGTGTACTCTGTCCACTTTTCTTGTTGATTCCATGTCCTTTGACAGAAGCTATAAGAATTATCAAAGACAGCAACTGAAAAGAAAGATCTACTGACCTAATTGGGTTAAGTTTCTAGACATGAGGGTCAGGAACCTGCTACTACAAACCATGTAAATGATACTTTGACTTAATGACCCGACTTCTCAGGAGAAAACTGTAGAGTACTATAGGACAGAAAAGGTGGGTTAGGGACCACTTAAAGATTCATGACATAATCAGAAATTACCTTGGCGCCACAAAGAATCAACTGAAACCTGAAATGGGAAAACAGTTTTTACTGAACATTGTACTGAGGCTCAAGGAGCAATGTTACCTCCCCCAGTACTCCTGCCATCAGGCATTTTGCCCTGTGCCATGTTCAGTGCTCTTTAAAAGCACTTTCTCTGAACAACAAATTTCCCGAACTCCTTGAAATCCTCAGAGGTGATCCACATCTGCTTGAAAGTGCTCACACAGGTCATGATGGATGCACCAATCCATGCAAAGAAACATCTATCAGGAGAAGCTGTAATGTTGATGGGAATTCCTATGGGAACCAACATTTCCAGTTCCTTCATGAGCCTTTCCTCCAGGCCAGGAAAGAGAGTGCTGCCTCCAGACAGCACAATCTCTGCAAAGAGGTTCTTCTGGATGTCCATGTCACACTTCATTATGCTGCTGCAGACCATTTTGGAAAGTCCTGGGTCATGGATGCCCAGCCTGTCAGGTGCAAAAAGAACATCGGGCACATGGAACAGATGGTCCCCAATGTGGATGACATTCCCATCTGGCAGTTTGTATTGTCTTGGGAATTCCTGTTCTCTCTTGTGTACATCTCTTTCTTGCTCCAAGGTGACAAAGCACACTTTCTCTTTCAAATCATCCATCACAGCCTTGTTTAGTATGCAAGGGAAGGTACATCCTCTAGCCAGGAGAAGCCGGATGAGGTGCTCAGTGATATCTCTCCCTGCCACATGGAGCTTGGTGATGGCATGAGGCAGGGCGTAACCCTCATAAATGGGGACAGTACAAGTGACCCCATCCCCACTGTCCACCACCAAACCTGTGACACACGCAGAGGCATAGAGAGCTCCCACTGCATGATTGGACAAGTAGAGTGCAGGCACACCAAATTTCTCGAACATGATTTCTGCAGTTTTCTCTCGAGTTTCCCTTGGGTTCAAGGAGGGTTCAGTCATCAAGACTGGCTGTTCATTGGGTCTCACTCCTAGCTCCCACTCAAAAAGGTACTTCCACAGTTTTTCCATGTCATCCCACCTTGTTACCAGGCCACGTTCAATGGGGTAATGCAAATATAAGGTGTCGTACTTACGCTGGGCTTCTTCTCCTACAAAGTATCTCTTCCGATTAGTTCTTGCTGAAGGTATATTGAACTTAGGGTGCCCCACGACAGAGTTGATGACACAGCGGGGTCCAGTCTCTCCTGACAGGCCTGCTTTGCAGAGTCCAGAACCATTGTCAAATATCACAGCTGGAACCTCCAATATATCTGGATCACACATGTCTGCACCTGATCTTCTGCACTTCACCAAAGTAAAAAGAAAGAACACTGGGGCCACTTCTTGAGGAAAGTAGTACCTCTGGTAGATTTAAAGCCAGAGGATTCTAACGTTCTCAATTGGTCACCCAGGTGAAGGTAGCAGGCTGTCCAATATCTTCCAGAACAACCCTGTCCTCACCACATGAATGTTGTCTCCTTTCTGGAGGCCCAGAGCCTGCTAAGGGAATTTTAAAGATAGTTGCCAGTTAGGTAACAATGTAGCTATGGCAACAGTTGTCCTCAGTGAGCCTCAGAAGGGTGGGGTCTCTGAGACACCAGTACACTGAAATTTGAAGCAGGGAAAGGCAAACCTTGCCTACCACGGATTTGAGTAGCCTGAGAACTCAAAACGTAGGCCTAGTTTTAGAACAAACTGAAACTCTTTGTCTCAGGCAATAGCCTGTTCTGTTCCATTTAGGAATATACCAAAGAAATAATACCTGTTTTACACATAAACTTTATAATATATGTGTGTGTGTATGTGTTTATGTATAAATGGAAATCAGGAAGCACTCCTCAATATATTAGGAAGAAAAATTAGCCATAATACCACATATTAAGAAAGGAATTATGAGAAGTGAAAATTAAAACCTACCAGGAATATAAAGGCATAGCACCCTCGTCCTGGTAGCAGACATCTAAAATAGGTAGGTGGTACAGGAGCAGTACATGGTCACATCTTTATTACATACCTACCCCAGTTTTGAGTAGTCTGATACCCCAAACCAAATGCCTTGTTTTAGCACAAAATGAAGCTGTTAAGCCATAGGATTGTCCTAGAGAATTGATGTCTTTGCTTATTTAGTTGCTTCATGTGTGATGACAAAAATACCCTTCGTTTTGCTTAGGTAGAGGAAATGAACATAAGACATAGCTTTGATTATATTGAGAATATTGATAATCCATTCAGAAGACCCTTTCATTTCCCCTTAAATTTTTTCTTGTATATAACAGCCTTTTGAGATAAATTTCACATAATGTACAATTCACCCATTCAAAGTATCCACTTCCATGATTTTAGCCTATTCACAGATATGCTCTCATAATAAAAGTCAATTTCAAAATATTTTTCCTCATGTAAAAGACACAAGACTCTTTTATCACCTCTGATTAGGCAATCCTTCTGCGCCCTATACCACAGGATAGTATTTTTTCTGTCTCTGTTAATTTTATGTTTTCTGTGAGGGAGCTACACACTGGAAACACAACTTGGTCTCCACAAGGCTCTGTCCCATTAAAGCTTGCATAGGAATATCTTCCATTAAGAATGTCAGTAAATTTTAAATGACCCTGCCTTCTTTTCCACCCAAGACAGTGCCAGAGTACTTCCCTGGTGACCCAACAGAAGATCTGTGATTGGTGCAAAGACAGCATTTCATTTGTATCAGATACCTGCCATGATTGGTGCAGACATGATTGTCACCTACTCCCTTCTAGCTATATAACCAGGCTGCTCAACTCAATTTGTGAGCATCTGAGAGAGAACTTCCTGTGCTCTACCTGCAGTATTGGCAACATTAGGTCTCAATAAAAACTGTCTAGTGTTCTTCCTATCTTTGCTGTGATGATAAAATGAAAAAGAAGAGAAGATGCAGGGGAAGCTGGATGAATAGCATACGGCTGCCCCAGCAGCTAAGTAGTAGCAAGTGATATCCTTGACAGTATGAATCAACTGGCCCCTGGTGAGACAATCTCAGGCCAACCATAGCTGATGAGCTTGGGGAAACTGAAAGTAGTACTGGGGTGAGCAAAATATAGCAGCAGAGATTATGACAGGGCAGTGGTGAAAGAAAAATTGATAGCAGAGGCCATTAAAGTGAAACTAACAGCTGCCAGCTATGATTGGCTATCAGAGAGAACCTTGCCACAGCAGGTCCCTGTCTGGAGGATAAAAGACCTTTAACAGTTAGAACCTCACCCTGAACTCTGAGGCCCAAACCCCAGCCTCTTCTCTAGCTGTCAGGGTCCTCAGACTTAAAGCTGAGGTATATCTACCATCCAAACTGTTGAAGGAGCAGATCTGACTCCCAGTACCCACTGTCGTCTAATCTGCTGCCTATAAAAAACTACCAGTGGCATGGGATAATTGGAGGAACTTTTCTTCATCTACCCATGGTTTCTGTCTTAGTAGAACAGAAGGACCTAAGCCAGCTGGTTAGTAATATATCAAAAGCGGAACCGCTGTTTCATGTATGTCTCTATCTGAATTTATTTTCTGTACTATAAGTCTGCTCTGCAAAATTTCTGTGAATTTTTGTATTCCCAGTAAACTGTAGAATCCTTATTTCTATCCATGCTTCTCAAAACTATCATCTAATATTTAGAATTTAAATATCTTAATATGTATAACGTGTTATCTCATTCTGGTTTTGAGTCATATCTTACTGACTAGTAATAAGAATGTTTCCATGTGCTTATTGGCCATTAGATTACCATTTCTGTTGAAATATCTATGCAGATCCTTCGTCCATTTTCATTTAGATTGACTTTCTTGAACTACAAATGTCCTTTACATGTTGTAGATATAAGCCTTTATCAGATATATTATTTACTAATATGTCCATCTATTTTACCATTTTAGCAATATTTTTATCTATGAATTTAATGCAAAATTCATGACCATGAATTTTATCCATGCATTCTTTTAAGAGTTTTGCATTTTAGTTCCTGTGTTTATGACTTTTTAAAGTGAATTTTAGTACATAGTGTGAACTTAGTTTCCATCTTCATTTTTTTTAGTGGCTATTGAATTGTTCCAGTACCATTTGGTGAAACGCCGCTTTTTCACCCATTCAGTGGTTAGTACCCTTGTCAAAAAACAGTAAACCATACACGCATGTGATTATATCTGGAATCTCTATTATATTCCATTATCTATATGTCTACTCTTATAGAAACAGCACTCTACATTGATTGTTGCACTGTCATACATATTGACATTAGGAAGTGTGTGTCCTCATTCTGTGTTCTTCATTTTCAAGATTGTTTTGGCTATTCAGTGTCCCCTGCAATTTCACATGGGTTGTAGGATCAGCATATCAGTTTGTACAAAGCTAGGATTTTGACAGCTATTACCTTGGGTCAATAGATAAATTTAGAGAGTATTGCTATCTTAACAATAACATTTCAGGGAAGGGTGGGCATCAGTGGGAGGAGGAGGTGGCGGAGAATGAGGGTAGGAGTGTGAATATAGTGCAAAAAATGTGTACACATATGTGTAATTGCAATAATGATACCTGTTGTAACTATTCCATGAATGGGAGAGGGAGGATAAAGATGAGCAGTGGAGGGTGTGAATTCAACCATGATATAGTTGATATATTGCAAGAACCTTTGTAAATACCTCAATGTACCCCTATCTAGCACAACAATAAAGAGAAAAAATACTCTTGTAATGTATGAATATGGGATTTTAAAATCTTTTATTTAGATTATTTTTAATGTCTTTAAGAAATATTGTCATTTTCATAGCAAAATTTTGTACATTTGTAAAATTTATACCTAAGTATGATTTTCTGCTGATTATTTTATAATTAAAATTATTTTTAAATTTTTATTTTTAATATGTACCTTGAAATGGTATAGAGAAACAATTTTTATATTGATCTTCCATCTTGAAATCTGGCTGAATTCCTTAAATGTTTTTGGTGAATTCTGATATGTATAAATCATATATGTTTTTATAAATAATGTTTTGAATTTATGTGTGAATATATTATATATTCATATTTCCATGTCATCAGCAAATAGATATAATTTTACTTATTTGCCAATGTACATGCCCTTTGTTTTCTTTTCTTCACTAAATGCCAGTGCTAGAACTTCCAGTATAGTTTTGATTAGAATTGGTGAGAACAGACATCCCTGTCTTCTACCTGATTTTAAGGAGATAGCATCCAATCATTTATTCCTAAGTATTATGTGAGGTATGAGTTATTTTATCAGTGTCATATTTCAAGTTGACAATACTCTATCTGTCTCTAGCTATTGAAGTATTTTAGTCATGAAAGGAAGATGAATTTTTCAAATGCTTTATTTGTATCTATTGAGTTGAGTATGGGAATTCTAGTTTTTCCTTCATTGATATGGTATATCATATTACTTTATTTTCAGATATTGAATGAACTTGTACTCTTGGGGTAGTTTCACTTGTATATGGAACATATATTTATGTATGTATTGCTGAATTTAATTTGCTAGTATTTGGTTGATTTTCATAAACCTATTGATAACAGATATTGGGATGTGTTTTAATTTCTTTGTGATTGATATATTTGCCTGGTTTTTGTATCAAGAAAGTACTGGATGAGTAGAATGAGGCAGGAGTTCCTTATCCTTTATTATTTGGAAGAGATTTTTTTAAGACTTGGTATTATTTCTTCTTTAAATAGTTTGTATTATTGAGCTTGCAGCCATCTGGTTGTAGGCTTTTCTTTGTAAGTAGTTTCTTGAAAAATTAAAAATTGTACTTGGTACAGATTTCCTATTTGCTAAAAAGTCTTCAGTGATTGGTCTCTTCCTAGAGTTACACAATGTCAGGCATACCATTATTCATAGTCTTCCTTTATAATCTTTATTTATTTTGTAAATTTGATAATATTATCCTTCTGTTTTGTTTAACTTTTAAAAATAACATGCCTTTAGTGTCACCAATTTCTGTATCTCCTGAATTTCAATAATTTCTTCTACAATTCTTCCTCCCTCCCTTCCTTCCTTCCTTCCTCCCTCCCCCTCCTTCCTCTCTCTCTCTCTCTCTCTCTCTCTCTCTCTCTCTCTCTCTCTCTCTGTGTGTGTCTCTCTCTCTCTGCCTCTTTATCGCTCTCTTTCTTCTTTCATTATTGTCTTGGTCACTCTTGTTATTACAATGCCTGAAATCGAAGAGGAATGATATGGACATAAGATCTTATTTTCTTTCATAATCTAGATTATGAGGATTAGTTTATATATCATTTTGCCTAAGCTACTGTGCCCAGTATGGTCTAATGACAGCCTAGATCTTTTTTTAATTAATTGTATAGCATATATTAAAAGTACAAAGTAAAGGGTATCATTGTGATTTTCCCTACATGCTTATAGTATACTTTCATCATATTCACACCTTCTGTTATGCTTTCTGATACCTCTCTCAAAATCCCAACTTTTAAAATTTTCTTTCAAACTTTTAAGTTTTAAATAGCTTTATTATAATTTGAATTATTATGCATTAATAAGATGAGGGGTTTCATTGAGGTATTCCCATTCATTTCTACAGTGTATTTTGAACAAATTCAACCACTGCATTATGCTTCTGTTTCCTTTCATTGGTCCACTTTTAAAACAGTCTTTGATGGGTTTCATTATGCTGTCTTCAAACATAGAAATTGTAGCAGATTTGTCAATCCTTTTCCTCCCTCAATATTCTTTCCTTTCTCCCTCCACCTTCCCTTTGATCTCCCACCAGACTGATAAACTTTCACATTTATGTCCTATTATCACCATCATCGACAAATGTATAGACATTATGTTTTAAAATTATAATTTACTCTTAATACTTAATGTTATATATAATTTATTATTTTAATATTTCATTTATTCATTCATTGATTATTGGGTACTTTGATTCCACAGTTTAGCTACTGTGAGCAGAGCTGTAATAAAAATGGATCTCTCTTGTGTATTGATTTACATTAGTTCAGATATATGCCCCAGAGTGGTATGATGTTGCAAAAGGCAGGATTATTTTTAGTTCTTCCGAGGAAATGTCATACTGATTTCCATAGTGATTGCATGAGTTTACATTTCCACCAACAGTGTATGTGGCTTTCTTTCCCCCCACATCCTTGTCAACATTTGTTGTTTGTTTGATAATTGCCAGTATGACTAGGGCAAGATGGAATCTTAGCATAGTTTTGATTTGCATCTTCTATATGACTTAGAATGTTGAACATTTCTTTGTGTTTTTATTAACCATTTGCATTCCTTCTTCTTAGAACTTTCAAATTCATTTGCTCATTTATTAATCAGATTATTTATTTTTTCCAATTTAGTTTTTTGAACTCTTTGGTATTCTGGATATTAATCCTTTATCTATTGAATATTGGGCAAAGATTTTCTCCCATTTTGTGGTTGTCTCTTGATCTTAGTAATTGTTTCTTTTGATGTGAAGAAACTTTTAATTTGAAGGAGTACCATTTGTCAATACTTGCTCTTCTTTCTTGTACAGTTGATGTCCTAATCAAACAATCATTACAAGGCCTACACATTTCAGAGTTTTCCCTTCTTTTTCCTGTACTAGTATAAAAGTTTCAGTCCTTTTATTAGTATCTTTGAAACATCTTGAATTGATTTTTTACAGGGTAAAAGGTAGGAGTCTAGATTCAGTTTTTCACATGTAGATAACCATTTTTTAATTTTTGCCCCAGCACCATTTGTTCCAGAGGGATGTCTTTTCTGCAGTGAATGTTTTTGGTTGCTTTGTCAAAGACCAGATCACAGTAGCTGTGTGGGTTTAAAGTCTAGGTCTTCTGTTCATTCCATAGATCTTCATGTCTGTTTTTTGTCAGTCCTATGCTGTTTTTGTTACTATGGCTCTACAATATACTTTGAAGTCTCCAGCATCACTCTTTTTTAAAAAAATTATTTTTGTTCTGGGTAGGGCTACATTGTGATAGTCACAAAAGTTCTTACAATATATCATAGTTGAATTCACCCCTCCATCATTCTCCTTTATCCCCTCTCCCCGCAATTCTTGGACTAGTTTCAGCAGGTATGATTTTTCCACTTACCTACATGTGTACATCAGCATCACTCTTTTTACTCAGAATTACTTTTGATATTCAGGGTCTTTTATTCTGCCGTATGAATTTTAGGATTCATTTTTCTTTTATTAATTTATATATATTTTTACTATTGTTGTACTGGGGGTATCATGACATTTACAGAAGTTCTTACAATATATCACAGTTGAATTCACCCCCTCCATCATTCTCCTTTATCCTCCCTCTCCTCTTTCCTGAAATAGTTTCAACAGGTCTCATTTTGATTTTTCTATTTCTGCAAAAAACAACATTGTAATTTTAGGGTCATTGAATTGAATCTGTAGATTGCTTTAAGTAGTATAGCCATTCTTTCAATATTAAGTCTGACAATCCATGAGCATGGGAAGCTTTTCAATCTCTCCATTTCTTCTTCAATTTCTTTGTTTAAAGTTTTATAGATAACATTATAGAGGTTCTTTATTCCCTTGGTTATGTTTAGATATAGTTATTTTATTTCATTTTGAGGCTATTATGAGTGGGATTATTTTCTTGATTTCTTTCTCAACTTGTTCATTGTTAGTACATAGAAAAGGTACTGAATCAACTGAATGTTGATTTTATGTCCTGCTATTTTTCAGAAAGTGTTTTATCAGATCCAGGAATTTTCTAGTGGAATATTTAGGGTCTTGTAAGTATTGAATCATATCATCTGCAAATAATGGTAATTTGATTTCTTCCTTCCCCATTTAAATCTCTTTTATTTCTTTCTCTTTCTGTATTGATCTGGCTATTAATTCCAATAGTATATTGACTAAGAATGGGAAGATTGGACACTCTTCTCTCATTCTTTTTTTTTTGTCTTTTCTTTTTTTGGTGCTTGGATCGAACCCAGGGCCTCACTCATGATAGGTGAGTGCTGTGCCACCAAGCTATATCCCAGCCCTCTTCTTTCATTCTTAACTTTAGAGAAGATGATTTAAGTTTATCCCTACTCAGTATGATGTTGGGAGAATGTGTGTCATACATAGCTTTTATTATGTTGAGGTATTTTCCTTTCATTCTTAGTTTCTTCAGAGCTTTTATCATGAAAGGATATTGAAATGTGTCAAAACTTTTTCTCCATCAATTGATATTTTTGTCCTTGATTCTGTTTACATTTATCAGTTCATGTAGTTGAACTGTCCTTGTATCCATACCATGAAAACAACTTGATCAAGGTGTATAATCCTTTAGATGTGTTGTATAATTCATATTTTAACAATCTTATTGAGAATTTTTGCATCTATGTTCATTAAGGAGAAAATTTCTTTTTTTGGTTGATATGTTGATTTAAACATTTTCTTTCTTTTGAACTTTTATTACTATATATTGGATGTAAGGGGTGGCTTCATTGTGACATTTACATATATGCTTACAATGTATCTTTCTTAAATTCACCTTCTCCATCATTCTCCCTCATCCTGCCTCCTCCCCTTATTAGAACAATTTCAACAGGTTTCATCATTCAATTTTATACATGTATACAAAGTACATTGACCATATTCACCCTCCTTCCTCTTCTCTGCTTACACTCCCTCTCTCATTGGTAATCTACTAAAAAAGGAGCTATTTTACCTTCCTATCCTTCATTGTTCCTTGTCCAGTTTTGGAGTGAGTGTAATACTGGCTACATAGAACGAGTTTGGTAATGTTCCTTCCCTTTCTGCTTCATGGAAAAGTTTGAGGAGCATTGGTGATAGTTCTTCTTTAAAGGTCTGGTAGAATTTAGAAGTGAATCTATCATGTCTTAGGCTTTTCTTCTTTTAAGGAAGATTCTTCATTATTGCTTCAAAGTCATTGCTTATTATACTTCTGTTTTGTGTTTTTTATCATTTTGGTTCAATTTTGGAAGGTCAAATATATATAAAAATTTATCAATTTCTTCTAAATTTTCTGATTTTATTTAAATATGGGTTTTCATAGTATTCCCTCATTATCCTTTCGATTTCACTGGAATTTGTTGTGATAGCTCCCTTTTCTCTCTAATGTTATTAATTTATGTAATTCCCCTCCTCCTTCTTGTCATACTGTGAAGATGTGTATTATACAGCTTCTGGAGGAAATACTCTTCATTTGCTCTAGAGTGCCCTTTAATTCTGAGGTGTCTTTGGTTGACTTTTTTGGATGACCTATCTATTAGTGAGAGTGGTGTAGCAATGTCCTCCACTATGATTGTCTTGGAGTCTATCTGTGCTTTTAATTCCAATACTGTTTCTTTAATGACATGGGGTATACTGGCTTTAGACTCATATATTTTAAAATTATTATTTCCTCTGAATGTGTCATTACCTTTATGAACAGGAAGTGACCTCCTTTGATTCCTCTGACTCATTTTGGTTTGTAGTTTACTTCATTGGATATAAGTATAGTCACTCCTGTCTGCTGTGGGGGTTCATTTACTTTGAAAAACCTTTTCCCACCCTTTCACCCTAAGCCATTATTTTTGTTTTGTTTTGTTTCTGTCAGTAGGATACATTTGTGGAAGTTATCAGTTTTATCTTTTTAATACAATTCACTGTTCTATGTGTTTTGATTGGGAAATTGAGACTATCAATATTCAGTGATAACATTTAAAATTCTGTAATATCCTTCTCATATTTAAGATTTTTTTTGTGAACTGACTGAAATGAAGAAGATAACTATGTACAAATAGTTGAGCATCATTTTACCAGCTGAAGACCTTTAGAGAAAAAACTAGGTTTCTTAGAAAAGAAGAAAATTTGCCTCAAGATATAACTTAGGAAACATACTTTATTTTCTAGCCTGCATACATACCTGAATATAGGAATTTAGGAAACTATATGAGAGATATTCCTTAAAATCAATCAACCAATCTCAATTTCTCTCTCTCTCTCTGTATTTGTATTCACAAATAAACGTGCATATATAAATATCTATGTACTTGTTTGATTTCTTTTTCTGTAGAACCCCACTAATTGCAATCTGATTAAGGATTTCAAATATGAAGGCAGTGTGTTTTAAGAAATTAGGTGCTGTATTTTTAGTCCTCTCCCCTTCAATAAAATCACTGTGTTAGGCTCTGGAGCTGGTGGTAAAAATAATGCAATGCTTCTCTCTGAGTGATCCACATGCTGTTAGAGCTGAACATTTAACCTAGATGGAGAGTGGCCTCAAATATTATTAGCTTTCCTCTTCTGCTGTAGAATTGCTACTACATGAACCAGCATAAGGTTGGTCAGAACTCCTACATTCTAGGATATATCTAGCCACATTTGATCCTGTAGGCCAAGGCGAGAGATAAGAAGAAGGAAAACCATGTCTCTCAGTCATATCCACCTGCAATTTAACGTTAGCAACAGATATCTGGGACTAGAGTGAGAAAAAATATTGTTCCTCTTCAGGGAATAGTCCTCTACCTCAGAACACTGGAAACAGAGTCCCATGTTCTTGTCTAAAGTAATCTGATGTTGCTCAAGTCCCAGCTTAGATGTTTAGACCCTTTCTGTTATGGACTTTAGTAGATTTTCTTCAGTGAATATTTTTGACATTGATTTTTACATCTTTAGGGACCATTTTCTTAGACCTTAAATGGTTATTTACAAAAATAATTTTGCTAGTTCTTTTTGAAGTATGTCTGAAGAACTCCTAATCTGTCATGCTTTAAGTCAGATAAATATATCAGATGGACCAATGAGATCTTGGAAGGTAATATGAACTGGCTCTATCACACCAGTATATATAAACATGATGTTATTCTTTATTTGATGGTAAGTATTTTCTACTTTTTGGCAATCTGTGTTTTGTCCCAATTTGTGTAGCTATAAACCTTAAATATTTTCATGTTTAATGTTCATTTACATGCTTACATTTGTGAATTGATCTCTTTCATCAGTTATAGAAACTTTGTTTCCTCTCAGAATTGCACTTTTCCATTCTATATCTCTGCAGCATTTATGCTAGTTATAGTTGAACTTCTATTTTAATCCTTAATTTAAGTTTCATAATTTAATTTAACTTGTGATGTAATATATTCTGTCTATCTGTTCAGTACATAATACATATGTTTATATATCTTGCATTTGTAAGCTCTCTGTTGCTTTCTAGGAATTTTCTCTATTCAATTTAATAATGTTTTTAAAAAAATCTACTAGAGCTGGTTGCCGGTGGCTTACACTTATAATCCTAGCTACTCAAGGGGCAGAGATCAAGAGGATTGAGGTTCAAAGCCAGCCCAGGCAAATAGTTCTCGATACCTTGTCTCCAAAAAAACCCACCACAAAAAGGGCTGGTGGAGTGGCTCAAGGTGTAAGCCCTGAGTTCAAGCCCCAGTACTACAAAAACATATTAGAATCCACTGGGGAGAATGCTGAGGTTCAAGGCAGATAGCCTCCAAACCAAGGACAGAAAGAAACAAAATATGATCAAATACTGCTATTTTATATGGTCTAAAGACCTAATCCGTGGACCTTCTGTCTTTTGGCCCATGTTTGTCTCAGATGATGGCTGGATATACCAAGCTTTAGTTATTTATGTAAATAAAAAGTCCTCATTCATACAGGAGGAAAAAGATTATGTCCTTCGATAGTCACAGGAGCAGGTCTGTATGCTTCCTATTAAAGAAAAAGAGGAGGGCATTGAGAAAAAACTCTGGGACCTCTTATCAAGTTTTCTCCCTCCATATGTTCTACAGACTAGGGAGCAGGAGGGCAGAAGAAATAGGGACTAATGATTGTAGAGAGGTTGAGCCAACAGTCACTACCCAAATTTAAGAAAGGAATTAGAACACTGCAAAAGGTTTATTGAAAGCTTCTTACAAAAAAGTTCCTATAGGGGCAGGAGAAATTGGATTTGTGAATGCCCTTCTCACAAGCAAGAGGTTAGGAAATTTTTTTTGGAAAAAAAAAGTTCTTATTTTAAATTGGACATTTCTACATGACATTGAATTTCCTCTCAGAAAAGTTAATTCTGGGAGTGACATTATAAGTTTAAAATGTTAAATACAACTTAAGATTACATGTAAACTCATTGTATCTTACTATAGTTTAGTAAGAAATTATTTTGTCTTCTGGTCAATTCCTAAAGTAATTTTGCTACTCCTATTTGCACTCTGAAATGTTGACCCCTCTCCAGAACACCCTTCTTTTTCTATATCCAAATCATGACAATGTCTTATGTTAGGTCCAGCTCAGATATCACCTTCCTTGAGTGTTAACTTCTTAGGAAATTTGAGAGCTATCACCTGTGGTTTTCAGTTAGATGAATTGATTGCTGTGCATTCTAGTAAAGCAGCTTTCCTACCCATGTAGACAGTATGGACATCGACATTCTCCCTTGTTCTTCCTGAAGTCCTCTTTGCTTTGGACACCAAAGAGCTAATCATGTGGACCTTGAGAATGAAGTAGATTCTGATCCTTCATTGAATGAGTCATTTGAACCAGTGTCTCCTGAGTTCCCTGTGAAGACACGGCAAGAAGGCAGCCATCAGCAAGTCAGGAGAGAGCCTTCACAAGGAGCCAAGTGAGCTGGCATCTTAATCTTGGATTTTCTAGCCTCCAGAACTGTGAGAAATTAATGTCTGATCTTTAAGCACTCAGTTTAAAGAATTTTGTTACAGCAGACTGAGCAGACTACTAATACAAACTACCTGCTAATTTGTTCTGATAATATAAGAAAATAATGCAGATAAAATGCACAGGTTCTGGTTTCTAGTAGAACTTCAACTCATTTAAGATAATTTTCTAGGTAGTCTTATTAAAAATCTGGTTTTGTCTTACATCTTTTTCTTATTTTTCTTCTTTTTATTTATTTATTTACTTATTTTCATTTATTCGTATGTGCATACAATGTTTGGGCCATTACTCCCTCTTACCCCCCACCCCCTCCCATTCCACCTTGCCCCCTCCTTTCCCCCCCTACCCCTTCGCTTCCAGGAAGAAACTGTTCTGCCATTATCTCTAATTATGCTGAAGAGAGAGTATAAAGAATAATAAGAAGGACAAAGCATTTTTGCTAGTTGAGATAAGGGTACTTATACAGGGAGATTCCTAGCATTGCTTCCATGTACAAATATGTTACATATTTCTCGAAATGACCTTTCTTCTAGTTACTGATCCCCTTCTCCTATTGACTTCTGTTGCTTTAAAGTTTCTGCATTAGTTCCTCTGTATTGAGGATATCAAATACTATCATGTTTTTTGGGTTTCTTACCTATCCACATACCTCCTGTGTGTGCTCTTGCCTTATCATGTGACCACAGTCCAATCACATTGCTGTATTTGCCCTAGATCTAACATCAGCATATGAGGGAGAACATAAGATTTTTCATCTTCTGAGCCTGGCTAACCTCGCTCAGAACGATGTCCTCCAGTTCCATCCATTTACTTGCTAATGATAAGATTTCATTTTTCTTCATTGCTGAGTAGAAGTCCATTGTGTATAAATGCCACATTTTCTTAATCCATTTGTCAGTAGTGGGGCATCTTGACTATTTCCTTAACTTGGCTATTGTGAATAGTGCTGCAATAAACATGGGTGTGCAAGTGCCTCTGGAGTAACCTGTCTTGATTTCCTATAGGTATATCCCCAGCAGTGGGGTTGCTGAATCATATGGCAGATCTATGTTTAGATTTTTAAGAAGTCTCCACATTTTTTTCTAGAGTGGATGCACTAGCTTGCATTCCCACCAACAGTGTATTAGGGTTGCTTTTTCCCCATATCCTCCCCAACACCTGTTGTTGCTGGTGTTTGTAATGATGGCTATTCTAACAGGGATGAGGTGGAATCTTAGTGTGGTTTTGATTTGATTTCCTTTATGACTAGAGATAGTGAGCATTTGTCCATGTGTTTTTTGGCCATTAGAATTTCCTTTTTTGAGAAAGTTCTGTTTAGTTCAGTTGTCCATTTCCTTATTGGTTCATTAATTTTGGGAGAGTTTAGTTTTTTGAGGTTCCTATATATTCTGGTTATCAGTCCTTTGTCTAATATATAGCTGGCAAATATTTTCTCCCACTCTGTGGGTGGTCTCTTCAGTTTAGAGACCATTTATTTTGTTGTGCAGAAGTGTTTTAATTTTATGAAGTCCCATTTGTCCATCTTTTCTCTCAGATGCTGAGCTGATGGAGTTCTGAGGAAGTCCTTACCTATACCTATTACTTCCAAAATGTTTTCTACTCTATCTTGTACAAGCATTAAAGTTTGGGGTCTGATATTAAGGTCCTTGATCCATTTTGAGTTGGTACTAGTACAGGGTGATAAACATGGATCTACTTTCAGTTTTTTGCAGACAGATAACCACTTTTCCCAATAACATTTGTTTAAGAGGCTGTGTTTTCTCCATCATGTATTTTTAGTGCCTTTGTCAAAAATAAGGTGGGCATAGCTGTGTGGATTCACATCCAGGTCCTCTGTTCTGTTCCACTGGTCTTAATGTCTGTTTTTGTGCCAGTACCATGCTATTTTTATTGCTATTGCTGTGTAGTATAGTTTGAAGTTGGGTATTGTGATACTTCTAGCATTGTTCTTTTTGCTTAGTACTGCCTTGGCTATTCTCAGTCTCTTGTGTTTCCAAATGAATTTTAGGGTAGATTTTCAATGTCTGTGATGAATGTCATTGGGATTTTGATGGGAATTCAATTAAACATGTAGATGGCTTTTGGTAGTGTAGCCATTTTTACTATGTTGATTCTACCAATCCATGAGCATGGGAGATCTCTCCACCTTCTGTAGTCTTCCTCAATCTCTTTCTTCAGGGGTTTATAGTTCTCCTTGTAGAGGTCATTCACATCCTTTGTTAAGTTTACTCCTAGGTACTTGATTCTTTTTTGAGGCTACTTTAATGGAATTGTTTCGATATATTCTTTCTCAGTTTGTTCGTTATTTGTGTATAGAAAAGCTAATGATTCTTGTACCTTGACTTTATATCATGCCACCTTGCTGTAGCTGTTGATTATGTCTAGGAGTTTTTGTGTAGAATTTTTTGGGTCTTTCAGGTAATGGATAATATCGTCTGCAAATATGGATATTTTAACTGTTCCTTTACTTACTTGTATTCCTTTTATTTCTTCTTCTTGCCTAATTGCTCTGGCTAGGAATTCTAGTACTATGTTGAATAGGAGTGGGTACAGTGGACACCCTTGTCTCATTCCTGTTTTTAGGGACAATGGTTTCAGTTTTTCACTATTAAGTATGATATTGGCTGTAGGTTTATCATATATAGCCTTTACAATGTTGAGGTACATTCCTTCTATTCCTAGTGTTCTTAGAGCTTTTATTATGAACTGGTGTTGGATCTTGTCGAAGGCTTTTTCTGCATCTATTGAGATCATCAAGTGGTTTTTGTCTTTGCTTCTGTTAATGTGATGTATTACATTTATTGATTTGTGTATGTTGAACCACCCCTGCATTCCTGGGATGAATTCAACATGGTCATGGTGAATGATCTTTCTGATGTGTTGTTGCATTTGGTTTGCCATTATTTATTAAGGATTTTTGCATTGATGTTCATTAAGGAGATTGGCTTATAGTTCTCCTTTTTTGGAGGTGCCTTTGTCTATTTTGGGATGAGTGTATTACTGGCTTCATAAAATGAGTTAGGCAGTTTTCTTTCCCTTTCTACTTCATGGAACAGTTTAAGGAGGGTTGGTAAAAGTTCTTTAAATGTCTGATAGAATTCAGCAGAGATTCCATCAGGTCCTGGACTTCTTTTTTGGGAGACTCTTTATTGCTGCTTCAATTACTTTTTGTGTTACAGATATATTCAGGTGATTAATGTCCTCTTGGTTCAATTTTGGATGATCATGAGTATCTAGATCTGTCCATTTCTTCAAGATTTTCACATTTATTATAAGTTCTCAAAGTAGTCTGTAATATTTCCTGTTTTTCTGTGGTGCTTGTTTTAGCTTCCATTTTGTATTTCCAATTTTACCGACTTGTGTTTTTTTTCTCCTCATTTTACTCATGTTTGCTAGGGGTCTGTCAATCTTTTTTTTTTAATTTTTATTTTATTCATATGTGCATACAATGTTTGGGTCATTTCTCCCCCTTTCCCCCTGCCCCCTCCTTAACCCCCCCTTACCCTCGCTACCTGGCAGAAACTATTCTGCCCTTATCTCTAATTTTGTTGAAGAGAGAGTATAAGCAATAATAGGAAGGACCAATGGTTTTTGCTAGTTGAGGTAAGGATAGCTATACAGGGAGATGACTCGCATTGATTTCCTGTATATGTGTGTTACCTTCTAAGTTAATTCTTCTCGAACTAACCTTTTCTCTAGTTCCTGGTCCCCTTCTCCTATTGGCCTCAGTTGCATTTAAAGTATCTGCTTTGGTTTCTCTGGCAACAAATGCTATCTAGTTTTTTGGGTGTCTTACGTACCTCATACCTCCCTTGTGTGCTCTCGCTTTATCATGTGGTCAAAGTCCAATCACCTTCTTGTGTTTGACCTTGATCTAATGTCCGCATATGAGGGAGAACATACGATTTTTGGTCTTTTGGGCCAGGCTAACCTCACTCAGAATGATGTTCTCCAATTCCAACCATTTACCAGCAAATGATACCATTTTGTTCTTCTTCATGGCTGCATAAAATTCCACTGTGTATAAATACCACATTTTCTTGATCCATTCATCAGTAGTGGGGCATCTTGGCTGTTTCCATAACTTGGCTATTGTGAATAGTGCTTCAATAATTATGAGTGTGCAGGTGCCTCTGGAGTAATCTGTGTCACATTCTTTTGGGTATATTCTTAATTTTTTCAAAGAACCAACTTGTTTCATTGATTCTTTGCATGTTTTTTGTTTATTTGTTTCTATTTCATTGATTTCAACTATTATTTTTATTATTATTCTCCTTCTGTTTGTTTTGGGATTTGCTTATTTTAGTTTTTCTAGGAGTCTGAGATGTAAAATTAGGTCATTGATTTGAGATCTTTCTGTCCTTTTAATATATGCACTCATGGCTATAAACTTTCTTCTCAGTACTGCCTTTGCTTGTCCCATATGTTCTGGTAGGTTGTGTTTTCATTTTCATTAACTTCCAGGAACCTTTTAATTTCCCCTTTTATTTCATCAATGACCCATTGATCATTGAACAATGTGCTGTCAATTTCCAACTGCTTGCATTTTTTTGCTATTTTTTTTGTTGAGTTTTAGTTTTAATTCATTGTGATCACATAGAATGCATGGTACTATTTCTATTTTCCTATATTTGCTGAGGCTTGCTTTGTGCCCTAAGATATGATCAGTTTTGGAGAAGGTTCCATGGGCTGCTGAGAAGAATGTATATTGTGCAGAAGATGGATGTAATATTCTGTAGACATTGGCTAGGTCCATTTGATCTATGGAATGATTTAGATCTAGAATTACTTTATTTATTTTTTTGTTTGGATGACCTATCCATTGGTGATAGGAGGTATTAAAGTCTCCCACTACCACTTTGTTGGAGTTTATACATGTTTTTATTTCCTTCAGAGTATGTTTGATGAAATAGGGTACATTGACATTGGGTGCATATAGGTTGATAATTGTTATTTACTTTTGTTGTATTTCCCCTTTTAGTAGTATGGAATGTCCTTCTTCATCTCATTTGATCAATATAGGTTTGAAGTCTACTTTTCTGTGATAAGTATTGGTACTCCTGCCTGTTTTTGGGAACCAATGGCTTGGTAATTCTTCTTCCAGCCTTTCACCCTAAGGAAGTGCTTGTTTCTGTCAATGAGATGGGTCTCCTGTAAGAAACAGATTGTTGGATCTTCCTTTTTAATCCATTTTGCCAATCAGTGTCTTTTGATGGGGGAATTAAGTCCATTAACATTCAGTGTTAGTTAGGTATGTGCTGATCCCTGTCATTTAGTTGTCTTTGTTGTTTAATGGTTTGATTGTGTGCAGCTGAATTAATGTTACTGTCTACTTTTTTGCCTTTTCTTCTCCTGTGGTTTGGCATTGCCTGTCCTTTCATGGTTTTGTTTGCTTTCATTTTCTGTATGCGAAATTCCTTGAAGAATATTTTGTAGTGGTACTTGGTGGTCGTATATCATTTTAGTTTCTGCTTATCATGGAAGACTTTTATTGCTCCATCTATTTTGAATGATAGTTTTGCTATGTAGAGTATCCTAGGGTTGAAGTTTTTGTCATTCAGTACCTGGAATACCTCACTCCATGCTCTTATTGCTTTTAAGGTTTCCATTGAGAAATCTGCTGTGATTTTGAGGGGTTTACTTTTGTATGTTATTTGTTTTGTCTCTTACAGACTTCAATATTCTTTCTCTAGTCTCTGTGCTTGTTGTTTTAATGATAACATGTCATGGGGTAGTTCTATTTTGGTCAGGTCTGTTTGGTGTTCCTGAGGCCTCTTGCATCTCTATGGGCATAGTTTTCTCAAGATTTGGGAAATTTTCTGTTATTATTTTGTTGAATATATTACGAATTCCTTTTGCTTGCACTTCTTCTCCTTCTTAAATGTCCATGATTCTCAAGTTTGGTCATTTGATGGAGTCAGTGAGTTCTTGCATATTCTTTTCACAGGTCTTGAGTTGTCTGATGAGTAGTTCTTAAGTTTTTCCTTTAATTACCATTTCATCTTTGAGTTCCGTGATTCTGTCTTCTGCTTGTTCTAGTCTGCTGAAATGGCCTTCCATTGTGTTTTGTATTTCTGTTTCATTCTTTTTTCTGAGGTTTTCCATACCATTAGTCACTTCCTCTTTAATATTGTCAATTTTCCTCCTTAATTATTTATCTCTCTGTTTATGGTGTTCTCTTTTTCATTTTGGTGTTTTTTTTAGGGCTCTTATGGTTTCATTTATTTGTTTTTGTGCTTTCTCATATTCTTTGTTTTTGTTGTCTTGGAATTTCTTGAGTGTCTCCTGTATGTTTTGGTTGACCATGTGTCTAGTAAAATCTCCATGATATTCTCAGTTATTACTTTAAGGATTTCTTCTTTCAGATTGTTCTTGTGGGGTTCGCTGGGTTCCTTGGTATAGTTTACCTTTGATTTGTTGGAGTCTGGATCTGAGTATCTGATTACTTCATTTCCCTCTGAATCCTGTACTAATTTATTTTTAGGGGAAGAATGGTTTCCATCTTTTTTCTATCTTGCAATCACTCCACTTGGTGCTTTTCCTGTCCCTGTTCTGTGTGTAGTTCAGTATTAGCTAGCTTACAATAGTAAAAGTAATGAGATCTCAAAAGGAAGAGTAAGAAGATAAAAAAGCAAAGAAAGAAAAGAAAAAATAAGAGAACCAAAAAATTACCATGGAGTGGTGGTATACTAATCAACAGTGAATTAAGCAAGCATTTAGAGAGAAAGAGAAAAAAAAAAACAAAAAGAAGAAAGAAAAAAATAATCCCAGGTTCTGGTTCACTGAAGTTTAAATCTTATCTTAGTAGTTCTGGTGTTACTCCTTCAACATCCAGTCCTGGTGTTGGTATTTGAGTTTTAGCTCTGTTGTTGTCTAGCCAAAGGAAAAAAGAAAAACAATTTAAAAATAATAATAATAATAATGAAAAAAGAAAAAATAGTTAAAAATATAAAAGATATATAAAAGTATAAAAAAATTAAAATTTCAGCTTCAGAAATAATGGAGCTTCAGTCAGTAGTTCTCGTGTTGCTCCTTCAGCCTCAAGTCCTGGTGTTGGTACTTAAGCAGTATCACTGTCATCATCTTGCTGGGTGGTTAGGTCAGGAGACAGCTTTGTGAACTGCTCTCTGCCCTGTTTCAGGCTGCAGCTCACCTGTGCCTACTGCCAGCTGGCTACTGTTGTAGGCTTTATTTATTTAAAATTCCCTGGGAGAACTGCCACTCCTACTTTCTCTAGCAGGCTTTGTTTGTTTAAAGTTCGAGCAGAAGACTGCCCCTCCCCTGTTTTCTAGTGAAGAGTCCTGCAAGCCGGCTACTGTTTCAGGCTTTATTTATTTAAAGTTTGCTGGGAGAGCTGCCACTCCCAAGGCTTTGTTTCTTTAAAATTCACGCATAGGACTGCTCTTCTCCCCTTCTCTGGTGTGCTCAGGGTGCCCCACCCTCTTTGATATGTGTCTCTTTCAGTTCTTTGTTTATTATTCAGTTTTTTTTCCAGAGTGGGGGTCAGACTGTCCAGAGGGCTGAGCTGTTTTTATCCTAGGGGTGGCTGTGGGTGTACCATGCATCACTTACTTGCTCACCTGTTGGTCTGCATCTCCCAGGCAGATTAGGAGCTGGTGTCTGGCAGCACAGGACCCCTTCTGGTTTCCCAGTGTAATGTGGCATGGATAAGCTTTGTGTGGGCTGGGGGTTCAGGGTGTCAGAGTTTTTATTCTTCTTGGTGATTTTTCCTGCCAAGTGTGGCTCCAGCATCTCAGCAACAGTTTGCTTTACGGAGCTCATGCTATCTGCTTCCTCCCTCTAGTTGTCATCTTGGATCCCCTGGTTAGGAATTTTAGGAAAGAAGTGAAACCACTTTTAGAAGATCTTCTGGTTTTAACAGAACTGTGAGGCCAGTTCCTGGGACCTAGCTTTTATACTTGGGCCAAAATAATGTCCATTATGAATATCCTTTTTACAGGAGAAAAAAGAGGGATGTTACATACTAAAAGAGGAGGTTTAAGGAGATTTGTTGTGATATGCATTAAAATAAAAGGCCTAAAGTTATTGTGTTGCTGCCTTAAGATAAATTTTAACTTACACCTATGGTTTAAAAGATTTTTCTGAGAGTACTCTTATTGTTTCAGTGTGTCATCTTGTGTGTCCATTGGTCTTGTGTTTATTATTTGCTTAATGGAAGCTAAGATTCTAAAGGCTACAACAGTCCTGTTAGATTTTCTTTTTCTTCAGCCACTAAGATAAGCATCTAACAAAACGAGGTCTAAAACAGCATTGGGCAAAGCTTAATTTGCTCCTGAAATTCCAGTTCATCTTATGCATGCTTTAATTTATATATGTTTTGGCATGCCTAATTTATAAAACATGTTCATGTGTGTGCATGTGTGTGTGATTATGTGTATATTTATGTAAATATCTTCAAAGTGGTTCTTAAATGGCCGTTATAAGGTTAATGTGATTTTCAAGATTAACAAAAACACCAGGTATTCAAGAGGTAAATTTTAAGTTAAGGATTAAAGTAAAATTCTTTTTAAATAAAGCTATTTAAAACTGCTTAAATATATGTGGATAAATTATCTTAATGTGTTTTGCTGTATTGAAGTTATAATTCAGAGCCTACTCTTAAAATATTTGGGTAACCTAGCAAATGTGTTTTTATAAATTGTCATTTAAAGAAATAAAATTGCTTTCTTCAAAAAATAAGATTAAAAATATTTCATTGTACCAAAAACAATTTTATTTAAATTTGTAAACATTTAATAAAAATTAAAAGATTTTAGCAAGTTAAAAAATGAGATATTAGGTATGTTTTTGAAAAAAAAAGGTTAAAGGTAGAAGGAAATGACTTTTAAATAAAGGATTTTAAGGATAAGTTTTGTCCTAAGGGTGTGTTTCAAAATATAAAAAGACAAAGCTTCAATGTTCAAAATGTAGCAAAATATATGAGTAGGTATTAAGTATAAAAAAGATGAGACTCGAAAAGTTCATGTATGTAACTAATGTGGCTATAATTTAAAAGGTATCTAAAAATTATAGGTTTGGGTATTTATACCACTGGTAAATAGGTGTGTGGGGATGTGTAACTTGCCAAAGAATAAACAAGAAGATAGTGAGGAGACAGACGACACTTGGGTTAAAACCATTTCAGAGCATTCAGGTAGCCTTCACAGAGATGCTTAGGACAGGGCGTCAAATATTCCTACTGGTAATAGTGGATCACTTCACCAGTTGTGTGGAGCCCTTCCCCCTCTTGACTGTCACAGCAGAGAGTTTCATCAAAGTACTGTTAGAATGGATTGTACCTAGTTTCGGTCTGGTGGAAAATATTGACTCAGTTAGTGAGAGTCACTTTACCTTGAAGGTGTTAAAGGGAATAATGGAAAGTTCAGACATTAATTGGGACTTTCACATTCCCTGACATCCCCCTTCCTCAGGAAATGTGGAAAAAATAAAGCAGACCCTTCAGAAACAAATTACCCAACTGAACCTAGAAAACGAACTGCCCCAGACCAAATGTCTCCCAATAGCTCTCCTTAGAATAAGGACAGCTCCAAGGAAATATGTGGGACTATCCTCTTATGAAATGTTATATGGGCTCCTGTACCTGGACAGGACTGGTGATCTTTCTACCATGGAAAACAAAGATCAATTTTTAAGGAACTATATATTGGCCATAGGGACTTTGATGTGCCAAATAATGACTCCAAGACAGTAGAGATAGTTGAGATAAAAGACTTAAAACAGACTCTAGAGATTAAGACTGGGCACTGTGATATGAATATCTGTGGCAAATGGGTTAAATTTTTGGCACAGGTTCTTGGCAAGAGCTATTGGTATGCATGTACTGCTAGACAGCCATAAGCACAGGTGGTTCCATTTCCCCTTGGATGGGATATCAATCCCAGAGGAATGTATTGCATTCTGGCCTTATACCAAGATAAGGAAACCTTTAGGAGTCTATTTTTCTATTTCCCACTTTGTGAAGGTCAGATTCCAGGGTTGTCTCCTCTTTCTCTATAGGGAACATGAACTATTCTTCTTGCCTCTCTAGGCAGAGGACAAAATTCACTAGACCAATGGGAGAACTGACAACTTGCACCAATGTCTTAAATGTCACAGGGTCAAGCACTGGCAATTACTCAGCTTTCAACATACCCTGAGATGACATTTTGTGGTATTGTGGGAAAAGGAACCTTTGTGACATATTGCTGTTCTACAGTACCAGGACTTTTGCCCTAGTTCAATTGGCCATTCCATTCACCCTAGCATTCTGTCAGGTACCCAAACAGGGTAAAAGTAATCACTGGGCACTTTTGATTGCCCCAAAGCAGGGTTTTTTGATTCCAGAACACAGAAGAGTGAAAATAAGACCAGTAAAAGTAAAAAGAAAAAGAGGAGGGGATTTGTTAGAAAGTAATTCAAGGGTAGTCAATTTTCAGGGCAAGGGATTTAACCTTAGCTGCTTGCTTGTATATCAACTTATGGATGTTTGGGGAGGGGCAACTGATATGGGAACTTGAACTGGAAGGAGTAAATCATGAGAAAATAGGTAAAAACTGTGTATGTGCTGGGAGGCGCATCTCACAAGGAGACCTTCCTGCTTTAGTTAGAAGCGGATACTACTTCTAAAATTTGACCAATCCCAATTAGGCAACATTTGGGAAAAGAATGTAAACCCCATTATACTAAGTCAATAAGGAAGCAGGGGAGGGACTTGTGCACTAGACAATTAAATGCTTGTTGTAACTTCTTCTGGTGCCTTTGCTCTGCAAAGCACCTGATCTTGCAAGGTTGCAATTAAAGTCTCACTTTCACTGTACTCCATGTGTCTCTGAGTTCCACTTGATTTGGACAGGTTAGTGTATTTCTCACATAGAAGATGTTCATAGTTCTTTCCAAATCTGTTTCTTCATGTGTAAAAGTCACACCTATTAATTTAACAATATTATAATTTTACTACATATACTATACATGCGTACATGCATTTGCAAATTCTGTAATGCCTTTAGATCTCTCATTCCTGAGATTTTTCTTTACTGAATCTAGCTTATACATACTGATTCTTAGTATTAAGTGGATATTCTAATTATGAAATATTGCTCTTTGCCCCCTACTGTGTTTTGAATATTTGTATCTCCCCCAAATTCATGTTGGGACTTAGACCTAAATACAATAGTATCCAGAGGTAGGTCCTTTTATGAAACAATCAGCTTTCCTCAATAGGATTAGTACCATTTATTAGGGTTTAGAGATTCTGCTGCTCCCTTTCATCATTCCAATCTTCTGCAATGTTAGGAGGAAGCAATTGTCCCCATTTATGAAACAGTGAGCCTTCATCACTGAATCTGCTGGTACTTTGACTTTCAAATTCTCAGACATATATTTCTATCATATGTAAATTACCCTGTGTAAAATATCAGTCCAAACAAACTGAGATCCCCATCATTTGAAAAAATTCATCTAGGTCTTTATTTAAAGTGACTTCCAATAGAGAACTATTTTTGTTCTTGATACTACAAAGTTATCACCACTTCAACCTTAAATTTTAATGATGTGTTTTTCAAGTCATATGGGTGCATCCAATTGTTTTTGAACCCATGATTGTAAGATACACTCATGAATTTTCAGGAACATATTTTACTCTTTCATACACTGTGTGGGTCACCTTTAATGGTCTCAGTTGCACACATGGGATTCAAATATCATCTCTCACCTTAGTTTCTTCTTATCTTTTCATATGGTATCAAAGATTATTTTTTGTTCATTTTTAAAATTTTCTTTTACTGTTGTGCTGGATTAGGGTACATTGTGGCATTCACACAGGTTCTTACTATGTATCAAATATATCATACATGAATTCACCTCCTTTACAATTCTCCTTAATTTCCCCACCCCAGAATCTTAGAGTAGTTTTTAATAAGAATCATTTTTGTATTTACATACATGTATACACCTTTTTGCGCCATATTCACTCTACTACACCCTTCCCCCAACACTTCTCCCCTCCTTCTAGTGCCAGCCCTCTACCCTGGGTGGGACTTGTTCTGTTCTCTTGTTCTCTGATTTTGTAGAAAAATAAAGAGAAGCATTTTAGCATTTTAGCTTGTTTGGGATAAAGGTAGCTATACAGGGAATTTCCTTGTGATAGTTCCATGTATATATGTATTAGAACGCCAATTGGTTTATCTTCTCTAATTTTCTACATTTTACCTTGGTCCCTATCTTATGGCATTTTCAATCAGACTAACATTTCTATACTAATTATTTTATAGAGAGTACATCAACCCTATTCAAGTTCTTAGTTTCCTACCCCTCCCATATATGACCAGTGTTTCATAATATGGCTGCATTTGTGTTCGGTCTATATTCCATATGTGGGCAAGAACATATGGCTTTTGGCCTTCTGATCCTGGCTAACTTCACTTAAGATGATGTTCTCCAGTTCCATCCATTTACCTGTGAATGACAAATTTTCTTTCTTCTTTGTGACTGAGTAAAATTCCATCATGTATAAATAAAACATTTTCTTAATCCATTCATCAGTAATGGTGTATCTTGGCTATTTCCATGGCTTAGCTATTGTGAATAGTGCTCCAAATACAGAAAAAAAGTCACTGTCCAAATATCACATTTTGCTCTCTACCATTTGGGATCAAAGTTTTAATATTATAAGCACTTGAGTAATTTCCTTTTTCTCAGCCAGGCATAGAAATTCATCAATACATTTTATATAATTTTTGATATTCTTCAAATACTTAAATATATTATTCATTAAATAATGCACTTTTATTCTTTCAAAATAATTTAATCTTATAGTTAAAATAAAGGGGATTTAGCCTTTGTCCTAATTATGAATATAATGTTAGTGACATTTGGGCATATAATAATTCTTTAGGAACTCAAGGAACTCACTATGTAATGTCCCCCATGTCTCCTTCTAGTTTCATAAACTTTTCGGAGTTCACTTTGGTTTATGAGAAAAATTCATCTCATATTATCTTGATAAGTGGAAGAATCTTGCAGCTAAATTACTGAAATATTTTAAATTAGATGAGAGATTTAAAATACATTATTACAAGGTTTTAATTTCAAGTAAATTAATTTTCAAGGATTTTCCCTGAAAGTCTGGATTCTACAAATATTTTTCTTTGATTTAATCAAAGCCTCATCTATCATGTAAACTGAGAGCATCATCTTGGTTGATAGTAGACATTCCAATATTTTCACTAAAATTTTTAGTGTCACAGAAATTGCTTGAGTGAACGTTTTATAAATCTTCATTGGTATATTAACAAAGAAAACATTACTGCCTCTGAAAAAACAGCATGCTTTTGAGCATTTTTAACTTGTTCCATTTTTTCTGTCTTACTATAAAAAGATCAACACTGGGCATTAAAATCAATAGATCACAATCATAATGAAAATCAGAAAAGACACATTTGGATTGGGAGTCCTTTAAAGCCTCATTTTAAGTGTGAGTTGGATTGTTTTCCTGATTTCTATCTCTGCCTATTCATTTTTTGGCATAGATGAAAGCTAATAATGATTTTTAAATGTTGATTTTTGTATTTGGCTATACTGACAAGTGTTTATCAGATCTAGGACTTTTCTGATGAAATCTTTAGTGCCTTTTAAGATAGAATCATAAGATAGATAGGGACAATTTGATTTAGTTTTCCTTATTTGAATCATTTGTATTTCTTTCCCTTCTCTGATTGCTCTGGCTAGGAATTCTAGCACTATATTGATTAAGAATGGGGAGAGTAGACGCCCTTGTCTCATTCATGACTTTTGAGGAAATTATTTTCCTTTATAAAATTCAACAGCCTATTATGGTAAAATCTCTGAAGAAACTCGAAAGAGAAGGAATATGCATTGTCATAATAAAAGGTATACATGACAAACCTATACTGAACATACTAATAAACAGGAACAAACTGAAATAATTTTCTTTAAAGTCAGGAAGAAGAAAAGTATTTCCACCTTTCCTACTATTATTCAAATTATCTGAAAGCAATCTAGAGATTCAGAGCAATTCCCATCAAAGACCCAATGTCATTATTTTCAAAACTAGGAAAATTAATATGAAAATTCATAAGGAAACATAAAAAACCCAAATAGGAAAGTTAATCCAGATCAAAATAAGCAATGCAGGATGTATGTCAGTACTGGTACTCAAATAATGCTACAAAACTGTAGTCAAAACTATGCATATATATAACACACACACACATATATATACATATACATGCAGAAACATATATATATAATGGGAGAAAGAACAAAATTGTAAGTCTGTCTGAGGAGACAGTGGAAGATGAGAGAGGGAAAGAAAATGTTACACAATGAAAAATATTGAAACAACCCATCTAAATATGAATATAATATAACATACTGTAATGTAAGCTGTTGAATATTAGGGGAGCATGGTGATGAAGTATCAAGGTAAAACCCCCTTGGACTATCAACATACACTTAAGAAACTGAAGGCCAGGAGAGTAAAATAGGTCTTTTTGGGGACTAGTTAACAGTGAGAAGGGGATGGGCATAAGAAAACTGTGAATGAGGATGAATATGGTGGATGAATTTTGTATTCATATATGAAAATAGAAGAATAAAACCTGTTGAAGTTGTTCTAAGAAGGGGGGAGGAAGAAAGATGAAGAATGATGGAGGGGTAAATATAACAAAATATACTGTAAACACATTCAAATATGCTATTATATGCTAATAATTTTTTTAAAAATGAAGAAACATTCAAACAAACAAAAAACTCCATGGAACTGGCACCAAAACAGAAGTAAAAACCAATGGAAAGAACTAAAAGACCTAGAAATAAGCCCACACAGCTGCAGCTGACTGATTTTTGACAAAAGAGCTAAAAATATACAATGGAGATGAAAAAGAATCTTCAACAAATGGTGCTGGGAAAGCTAGTAATCTACTTGCAGAAGACTAAAACTATGAAACTGTCTCTCACCCTGTAGAAAAATCAATTCCAAATGCACCAAAGATCTTAATGTAAGGTCTGAAACTACTAAAGAAGACAAAGGGGAAACACTTAAAGATATAGGCAGAAGTAATTATATACAAAAAAGATAAAAAAACTAAAGAGCAAAACAACAAATAATCCAATTAATAAATAGGTAAATGAATTGAAGAGAAGGTCTCAGAAGAAGTTCAAGTGACTAATAAATACATGAAGAAATGTTGAACATCCTTAGCCATAAAGGAAATGAAAATAAATAAATAAGTAAATCCACTAAGATTCCATCTCATCCCAGTCAGAAGAGATATCATGAAGAAAACAATGAACAATAAATGTTGGCAAGGGTACAGAGAAAAAGGAACCCCAATACACTGTTGATGGGAATGTAAACTAGTAAAATCACTATGAAAATCAATGTGGATGTTCCTCAAAATCTGGAAATAGACTTATGTTATGACCCTGCCATAGCACTCTTGGTTATAAATCTGAAGCAGTCTAAAACAATGTTCATAAGAGATACTTGTTTATTGCAGCTCTCTTCACAATAGCCAAACTATGGAAAAAGCTGAGGTGCCCAACAACTGATGAATGAACAAAGAAATATAGATATTTCATGGAATGCTATTCAGTTGTAAAGAAAAATGAAATCATGACATTTGCAGTAAAAATGAATGTTACTGGAGATCATGATTTTGAACATGATACCAAGCTCAAAAACCTAAATGTCACATGTCTTTGCTCATCTCATAATCTATACTTGAAATGATGAGGATAATAATAATAATAATAACAATAATAATGGAACATTAATATAAATGGGGTATCAATGTCAGGGGGTATCAATGGGAGATGGGGGAAGGAAAGGATACTTAGAAATGAAGAAGATCAAAGTATGTTAAATATTTGTATGTTACATACATACATGATATATATCATATATGTCATCATGAACTCCTCCAAACACTTTGAAAATGAAGGAAGGGGGGAGGGAGACCAAGATGGCAGATAGCCATCTTGACTCAGGGACCCTGAGACCCTGAACTCCATGATTTCAGAAAAATACTTCAGATTCCTAGTAGCAAAGATCAAGTAACCACGCCTCTTTTGTCAACTAATATTCTGTCAATGCAGAGGGACAAATAATGTTCAATGACTCACCCTTAAATTAGCTTTTTGTAGCACATAACAGCTAGGGAAGCCCTGGAGCTGGGACTGACAACAGCTGCTGGACTCTTCTGCCTTTCTTTTTCTTGCCTCTTTTCTCCTGTCTTGGAAAAGCAAAAATGCAATGCAGAGAACTGCAGAATGAGTCCTACAAGCATCTGGGATGTGGGTCCACCATAATTAGTGGACATGGAGCCTGTCTGTACCGCCTGCCTGTGCTTAATGAAACTGCAACTCCACCAGGTGAGCACAGCACATAATCTGCTTTGGAGGGAACCACATAGTCCTGCACAGCTGGTGGGCACATTGCACCTCCCTCAGACAAAACTGTGGCCAAGTAAATGGAGGGAATATTTCACCTTTGCCTAGTGGGAGTGGAGAGGAATAATGAGCTGACCCAGCCTGTGTGGGAGTGGGACAGCCCAGTAACAGTCTGGTGAAAACAAAACATTCCCACTATCTTGGAGAAACTGGTAGTGAACTGAAACTGACAGACTTCCAAGAGAAAAGTAGTGGACCAAAAAGCTCAATTCTCTCTTCCACGCTTGCCCTGTAGGCAGTAGGGGATGCCAACTGCTCACACATCAGCTCCTCACAGGACCACTTTGAAGAACCTGCCACACCAGTGGGCCCACCCCACCAAGAAAATCCTGGGCTCAAACAACCTGAGACAAATCACCCAAAGCTGTCCGATAAGGAGGAGCAACATTCATTGCCATACAGCCCAGTATACCAACCTTAAGAAGGGGCAGAGACACAAAGAAAGCTCTTGTCAAAAGTGTCAGCACCTGGATTTTAAATCAGATGAAAAAGTCCAGAACATTTGTTGAGCTAATTTTTTTATTTAGTATTTTTATTTTATTTTTTACATTTTTATTTTTATTTTTTTCCAATTTATTGTTACCTATGTCTGTCTTCCACTCTGTACAAATTTCAGTTTGCTTAGCCCTCTCTTGCTCCACTTTCCTTTCTCTCCTGATTTTTAAATTTTAATTTCATTGTTTTCTCTTTTCTTCTTTTCTCTCTTCCTCTCTTCTTTCTTTTGTCACCTCCCCTCCCACTCCCCATCCCTACCTTCTCCAGAGTCACCACTCACTAAATAGTCTGTTATACCAACATCACGTTACCTCCCTCCTTCCTATCTCTCTGCAATCCTGAACAGCAGCACCCTTCCCCCAATAACTGAACTACACCTTCATACACATTAGGGCTTTATTACTGTATAGCCTTCACACCTCACACCTCTTCTCCCCTTTGCCTGATGCCCCCTCCCTGCCCCCTCTTCTAGCACCATGTTTTTAAATATCTAAGTATCCATCTCTAGCCAAATAACTGTTATCTCCAGAATATCCACTCTTGATAGACAATATCCCCTAGGAATTCCTTATGTACTATGTATATAACTGGTTTTGCATTGAACCTGTGAATTTGTTATTGCTAAGTTATATCTCCAGGTCAGTGAACAGAAATATTACAAAAACCTACCTAACAGCTAAGCTAGTCAGAACATGAAAATTAAATCAAGGGAAAGGTAACAGGTGATTAAAACCCCCAAGTAATCAACAACACATGAGCAAAACACAAAATAGAAAATTGAAAAAAAGAAGACGGGGGGGAAAAAGTAACTCCTCAAAAGGCTAATAATAATACAATAGAGGATTTGGTGGAAAGCAAAGGGGATGAATGCTCAATTGTTGACTTCAGAAGATTGATAAAAATATTCAATGTGCTTTAAGAGAAGCTTACAGAGGACATACAAAACAACTCAATGAATACAAAGAGAACATTATATATATTTTAAAAAATTCAAGAAGATATAGAAACAGCTAAGAGAACTCACAGGATTTGAAATTCTGAACTGAAACTAAGGAGAGCATAAAAAAGAGATAAATGAAATAAAGAAGACAGTACAAGATATGAAAGAGGAGTTAACAAAGATATAGAAAGTCTCAAAAAGAATCAAACAGAAACCCTGGAACTAAAAAGTTCCTTAAGTAAAATAATACAGTTGAAAGCCACTAAAATAGACTGGAACAAGTGGAAGACAGAATTTCAGAGCTTGAAGACAAAATAGGAGAATGTTTTTAGCCATGAACACATATATTGAAAAGACAGGAAGACCCCAAATAAATGATCTAGTGCTGCATTTCCAACTCTTAGAATAACAAGAGCAAGCTAAACCCAAAACTAGCAGAAAGAGAGAAATTACAAAAATAAGGACTGGAATCAGTGAAATAGAGACTAAAAAATACAAAGAATCAATGAAACAAAAAGCTGGTTCTTTACAATATAAACAAGATTCACAATGTACTCTCACCCAGGAAAGCAATTTAAAAAAAAGAAAATGAGAGAAGAAAGGAGGGCGGAGGGGGAGGTATGGGAGTATAATAGAGGGAGATGAAGTTGTTCAAATTATACTAAACACATCTATGGAATTATCATAAGGAAACATCATTGTACTATTAATATGTGCTGTTTAAAATATAAAATAATTAAAAAGGAAATCTTAAATAAATATTGAAATGTTGGTAAAAACAGTACATCAAAATGAGATCATTAAATGTAACAAGTGTAGTGCACTAATGTAAGATGTTAATAAGAGAAAATGAAGGCAGTTATAGCATATATGGGGATTTTCTTAATTTCCTTCTCAGTTTTACAGTATTCTAAATATTTCTAAAAGTTAAATCTGTTGATATCACTAAACTTTTTATTTCAAATATGAAAGGACTTTGAGACTCAAAACCAGAAGTTAAAGTAAAGTAGTGTAATTTTTTTTTCTTTTTCTAAATTCTTGTGCTGGGTGGGGGTGCATTGTGACAGTTTCAAAAGTTCTTACACTATATCAAATATATCATACTTGAATTCACCTTGTCCATCACTCTCATTTACCCCTCCGATTCCTGGAATAGTTTCATCAGGTAACATTTTTCCATTTATATATATGTGTACACACTATTTTCACTGTATTCATCCTCCCACACCTTTTCCCCACCTCGTCCCCCTCCCACTTATCAACCCCCAAAGATAGGACATGTTCTGTCTTCATGTTCTTCAATTTTGTAAAATAATAAAAAATGACATTTTTGTTTAAGATCACTACACATGGTCAGGTGCCGGTGGCTCATGCCTGTAATCCTAACAACTCATGAGGCAGAGATCAGGAAGACCATGGCTCAAAGCCAGCCCAGGCCAATAGTTCCGGGAGGCCCTATCTCAAAAAACCATTCACAAAAATGCATCCACCTAGTGGCTCAAGGTGAAGGCCCTGAATTCAAGATCCAGTACCAAAACAAAACAAAACAAAAAACAAGATAGCTGCACAGGGAGTTACTTTGTGACATTTCCATGTATACATGTATTATAATCTGAACTGGTTTTTCTCCTTTCTATCTTAGTCTCCTTCTTATGGTGATTTTCACTGGTTTAGAAGTTCTATTTTCTTTCTTCTATAGAGTACATCAACCATATTCGTCTTCTTAACTTTCTTCATTTACTCTCTCTCTATGTGACTTCACCTTATTGTGACCTGTTTTTCATAATACTGCTATATTTGTATTAGGTCTGTATTCTACATATGAGAGAAAACATGTGACTTTTAGGCTTCTGAACCTGGCTAACTTCACTTAAGATGATGTTCTCCAGTTCCATCTATTTACCTGAAAATGACAAAATTTTATTCTTCTTTGTGGCTGAATAAAATTCCATTGTGTATAAATACCACATTTTCTTAATCCATTCTTCAGGAATGGGGCATCTTGGCTGTTTCCTTACCTTAGCTATTGTGAATAATGCTGCAATAAACATGAATGTGCAGGTGCCTTTATTATAAGCTGACTCACATTCATTTGAGTATATCCCTAGGAGTGAAATTGCTCAATCATATGGCAATTCTATTTTTAGTTTTTTCAGGAGCCTCCATACTGTTTTCCATAGTGATTGTACTAAATTACATTCCCACCAGCAGTGTATGAGGGTTCCTTTTTCTCCACATTCTGACCAACATTTGTTGTTTTTGTGTTCTAACAGAGGTGAGGTGGAATCTTAACATAGTTTTGATTTACATTTCCTTTATGACCTGGGATGTTGAGAATTTCTTCTTAAGTTTTTGTTGGCTATTTGGACTTCTTCCTTTGAAAAAGATCTGTTAAGTTCATGTCCATTTCTTCACTGGGTCATTGATTTTTGGAGATTTCATGTTTTTGAACTCCCTGTATATTCTGGTTATGAGTCCCTCATGTGATGTATAGCTACAAAAATTTTCTCCCATTCTGTGGGTGGCATCTTTAATTTAGAGACCATTACTTTTTTGTTGTGCAGAAATTTTAATTTCATGTAGTCACATTTGTCAATCCTTTCTCTTAGTTCCTGAGGCATTTGAATTCTATCAAGGAAGTCATTTCCTATGCTTATTAATTCTAGTGTATTCCCTGCTCTTTGCATAGTAAATTATTTCTGAACTTTACTGGAGTAGGGAAACTAAAAGGAGCATTGAAAAGAAGATAAAAGGAAAAGAAGTAAAGATGTGGTGCAGTGTTTGCCTAGCCTGTGCAAGGCTCTGAGTTCCATCTCCAGTACAGCAAATAGGAAAGAATGAAAGAAGGAAAGAAAAAGAGTAGAAGACAGAAAGACACACACACATACAGAGAGTGAGAGAGAAAGAGAGACAGAAGGTAGAGAGAAAAAGAAAAAATGTAAGTCATAAATACTAGTTAGATATAATAATTGAAAAAACTTGCAAATATGAATATCTTTTTTGGGGGACAGTGGTACTGGGGTTTAAACTCAGGGCCCAAGAACTCTACAATTTGAACCACTCCACCAACCCTTTTTTGTGTTGGGCATTTTTGACACAGGATCTTGAGAAACACTTTCCCTGGGTGGCTTTGAAACATGATCTTCCTGATCTCTGCCTTCTGAGTAGCTAGGATTATAGGCTTGAGCCACCAGCACCCGACTGATATGAATACCTTTTAGTAGCCAAAATATAATAATATGAGAATATCATAAACAATTCTGTTTAGTAATACTACATTTTAGTTGAAGGGACTAATTTAATTCAGACAAAATTTATCATATTTGCTCCAAAAGTATGTAATTTGGTTATAGTTTTAGAATTATTTGAATTCATATTTAGAAACCTTCTAAAAAAGACCACTCAATATCAGTGTGTTAGCTGTGAAATTGTATTAAACATTTTAAAATGAAGTAGTATCAGTTTTACTCAGTATTTTTATGAGCATAGAAGGAAATGAGACACTTTTCAACAAACTCTAGTGAAACTGAGAAATAAAACATAAGAAATGAAAATTACAACCTGGTATCTATCATGAAAATGGGGGAAGAATTTTTCCATGAAATACTACTAAGTCAAATCAGCAGTATATCATATTGATTATACATCAAGACCAAGTGGTATTTACTGTCAGGGTGCAAAGTTGAGCTAACATTTTAAGATCAATCAATGTAATTTGGCACACTAACAACAGAAAATCATGTGAACATGTCAATATAGGCATAAATATATGCTATAATATACATCCTCCATTTATGATGCAAATTCTCAGAAAACTAAGAACTAAAAAAAATTGTTAACAAATATTTATAGTGGGTATGTGCAACAGGAATGGTATATGGCCACAACTTTATTAGTTCTGCTTCTCGCCCTGATGTAGTATCAGGGATAAGATATATGACCATCCACCTGCAAGCAACTACTAAGTAAGGAAACAAATATGGGTTTTTTTATTTTTAATTTTCTTTTATCATTTTTACATTTACTTACATGTGTATACATTATTTGGGCCATCCCCCCTCCTTTGGGGCAGAACCTGTTGGGCCCTCTTGTTTTCTGACTTTGTTGAAGAGAAACATAAGAGAAAAACATAGCATTTTGCATTCCTGTGATTCTTGTGAAAATATAAACAAATGAAATAAATGCAAGTATTGACCTAACTTACTAAAGGACTGAATATTCAGGACATGGGGAAGAGAAAAAGGGGAGCACATAGAATCCAAAGGTCTTCATGATTTGAAGAAAGTTTGTTAATACTTTAGAGAGAATGAGTATCTGTACTGATGGGATCTGAAAAAATGATGATGTTCTCAAAAAAGGAGTAAGAGTCTAAATGAGTGCAGACTGGACATATATATGAGATAAATATAGAAAATGGAAAAAGAAACATTGGAAGACTTGATATAATAATTTTAAGATATGACACAACGTTGGAAGTGATTTTTTCTTTTAAGGACCAAGATAGAAAGATATGAAAATAGATAATACTTTAGGTTACACACTAAGAAAGCCCTTGTTAATAGTGAGAGCAAAGTATCTTGGAATAAAGGTTTCTATGTACTCACTTAACAAAGCTTAAAAGCAAGTGTCATAAAAGGCAAATTAGTTAGAAGTAACTTAATTTCTTCTCTGTCAAAAATACCAATTTATTTAAATCAATGTAAATACCTTGCATCAAACAGTATAAAACTCAGCAAGTTTGAATCAAATAAAAATGAGGCAAAAATGTCACATGTACAGGAGAAAATGAATGAATGGAAGCACAGTAAAAATCATATAAAAATACATAATTATATTTCATATGCATAAGAAGAAAGAGAGAAATAAAAGCCAGATGAGAAACATGAGATATAAAACACTCAAATTGAATATCTGGAGTAGGAAATGCAATATTGACTTTAAAACAATCACTAAAAGATTTAGGAAATGACTAAATACCATAGGGGGAAATTAGAATACTCAAAGACATAGTAGAAGATCTCCAAAATGGAAACTAAGAGAAAATTGGGCAAAAAATAAATCAGTGACACAACAGATAATATTACATAAGAAAAAAATATATAATGAATCAAAATGCATAAGAAGAAGGTAACATATATTTGAATCCTTAATTACTAAATATATTTGACTGTTGATTTGAATAATAAAATGAAACTGTATAATTAAAAGTGAAACAACAATGACACTGTGTAAGAAAAATTACAATCAAACTGTAAAATGTACTGATGGCAATAGAATTAAATTTGGAGAAAAAAGACATTATATAAAGAGAAAAAGTAACACATAGTTCAAGAAAGGTAAGAATGGCAGCAGGTTATGTATCAAAAATAATGCAAAACATGAAAGACTAAAACTGTATTTTTATACCATTGAAATAAAAATCAATGTCAAGTTAGAAGTATGTACCAAACAAAAACAACATCCAGAAATGAAAGATAAAGTCTTTTCCAGATTAAGTTTGGAGTGCTCATTATGACCATACCTGCACAAAGATTGATAAATGTTAATGAAATGAACATTTCAAAAAAATTTATATAACTGGAAAAATTGATCTCTACAAAGAAATGAACAGCACTAAAATTATATATATGATATATAATGTATATGCACATATTTATTAAATATAAATTTATATAAGACATATTTGTCTATATACAGATATAAAGTGTACCTATATGTAGCTAAATATAAAATATATTCATTTTACTTTAAAGTTTTCTTTATAACATAATTGGTTCTTTAAAGTAAAATTTTGAAATTTATAAAACACATAAAAGTAAAATACATAAAATACTATTCCAAAGAGCAGGAGAGTAAAAAATCAAAGTATTCTATTGTAAGGAAATTAAGCATTATAATATTAATTAAAAGTCAGCTGTGATAACCTGAATACATGTATTATAGTTCCTAAAATAAAAAGAAAGTAACATGGTCAATAATAATTTGGGGAAATAAAGTGCAATGCAGTTTTTTATTTCAGCATTAATTCCAAAGAAAGCATTATATGAGGTGAGAAGAAATGCCAAGATGATGGATTTAATCATGAAATATCAATAAGCAGTTTAAAATCCAATGTTAAAACAAACACTGTCCCAAAGAAATGTAATGGAATGTGAGGCAAATATATCATTTTAAGTAAAAATTACATTTCATAAAGACATAAATACCCTGAATGTGTTCATTATTTAATATCATATCAATTATGCCTAGGACATTAGGTCCAACACTGGGGTAAAATGACTATTTTTGATATGTCTATTCAGCATAGTACTGGAGGTCCAGAAAAGGAAATTGGAAAGGAAGAGGCTAAATTGTAAATGCATAGAAAGACCCAAAGATTCCACAAAAAAACTATTAGATCTAATAAATGATTTCAGTTAAGTGGTAGGAAAGAAAATTAACAAAGAGAAATTACTAGCCTTTGATATACTAAAAGCAAACTATGAAAATTAAATAAGAGAAAATAACCCAATTTGCTATAGTTAAAGATAAAAGTGAATATTAAAGAATAAATTTAACTAAGGAAGTGAAAGAATTCTACTCTGGATATTGTAAAATGCTGATGAAAGAAATTAAAGATAGAAATAAACAAAAAGGTATCAGCCATTCATAGACTATAATTAAGATCATATCATAGATTAAGAACTAATATTATGAAAACATCCATCAATCAGTGTTATCTATAGATCCTAAGCAATTCTCATGAAAATACACGATCAAATTACATTATATGCATGAATGGGAATGTAATAATGAAATCCCTATGATTAATATATACTACTAATAAAAAATAAACATATCTCAACCTGAAAAACTACCAATGACATTCTCTACAGAGACAAAAATATAGTGATCATAAAATTCAGATGAAACTATGAAAATATCTCAAAGATCCAAAGCAATATTGAGCAGAGAAAAAAGTTGGAGGCATCACACTATTTGACTTCAAAATACACCATAAATCTATATTAACCAAAATAGTATTTTACTACATTTTAAAAAATCTACACCAATGGAACAAGATAGAGATCTTAGAACAAATCCATGCACTTACAGTTAGTTTATTTTTGGGAAGGTGGCAATACTATCCAATAGAAAAGAAAAATCTCTTCAACAAACTTTGAAAAACACATTCTAACTAATGAAATTAGACCCTTACTTCCACCATAAACAAAAATAAATTTAAATGGATTAAATATTTAAATATAAGTCTGAAAATTATTTTACTACTAGAGGAAAATACAGGAGAAAAGTTTGATAATCTTAGTCTGGGCAAAAACTTTCAGATATGATGCCTAAAGCAAAAGCAACAAAATTAAAAATAGGCAAATGAGATTACATCCAACTAAATGTTTCTGCATAGTAACAATATAGTTAACACATAGCTTACTAAATGTGAGAAAATATTTGCAAATTACCTATCAAATGAATGATTAATAATCAAAATATATAAGGACTTCAATTAACTCAGTGTAGGGGAAATTTTTTAAAAACCCTGAGTAAAAATTGTTCATAAGACTGGAGATGTAGCTCAGTAGTACAATGCATGTCTAGTATGCACAAGACCCTGGGTTTGATCCCCAAAGCTGCAAAAATAGGGGCATAAAGAAGACTTAGAAATGGTCAACAAATCCCTGGGTAACTATTCAACATCACTAGTAATCAGGGTATGCAAATCAAAACCACAATGAGATATTGCCTCACTGCAGTAAGAGTGAACATTATCAAAAAGACTGAAGGTAACACGTGTTAGTAAGGATGTTGGAAGTAATGTAAATTCATGAAACCATTATGGAAAACAGCATGGAATTTCCTCAAAAAGTAAAAAATAGAACTACTATATGATTCAGCAAACCCATTTAGGGGTACATATGCAAATGAAATGAAATCAAGGTTGGGTATATAGTTTAGTGGTACAGTACTTGCAAAGCATTTACAAGCTTGTGAGTTGAATCCACAACATACAAAAAAAATTAAATCAGTATGACAAAGAGATACCTGCACTCTCAGGATTCACCTCTGCACTATTCACAATAGCAGGAAAATGCCTGCAACCATATTGTCCATCAACTGAAGAATGGATAAAGAAAGTGTGGAACAAATATGCAATGTAGTACAATTCAGCAGCAAGAAGAAAAAAATCCTTTCATTTTGCAAAAACACTAATGAAACTGAAAATCATTATGTTAAGTGAAATAAATTTAGCAGAGAAAGACAAGTACTATGAAATCTCCACTAATGTGAAAATTCTAAAAATCTAATCTCATAGAAGTTGAGAGAAAAAGGGTAGTTACCATTTTATGGATATGGAGACTGTATACACACAACGTATTTGATAATCTTTGGTTCAAAGGGTTAGTGAAATTGGGCAGTAGTTATACGAGGACTATGAGTAAATACAGGGTTTAAAAATATCACTTTTTAATGACAGATAAGAAGCTTTTATGTATGCTGGATTAAATACACTAGTAGTGCATGAGAAATTAATGATACTTACAATAAATGGGATATTCAATTGCTAAAGGGAGTAATAAAGATGGGAAGGGTTGCAATTGGACTGATAATTTGACAGACTGGATTTTCGTCATACTGCAAGTTTAGCATTTGTGTAATTATATTTCCTAACTGGTTTTTCTTAGTATATTAGAAACTACTGATTTTTGTACAGTGTATGTATTACAATAGATCTACTCACTTAAATACCATATATATCTAATAGGTCATATAGGCTTTTTCTATTGGATTATAAAGATAAGCAATTATGTCAACAGAGAAACAAGGCTATTTTGTTATTACTTCTATATTCTAATTTTTGCTTATAATTACATTGATACATTTTTGTGTCCATCATTTTAAATACCTGAGCATTTAGCTCAGTGAGCTACACTGAACTAATACACTGAACTATACAGAGGACAATTGATAAGAATGAAGAATATGTGTCAGTTTTAAATCACTATTTGAAGAAATCAATGTTTCCCAGAATATCTGGAGCTGCGTCTAAGTTTCCAAACCATACTTAGATAAGCAATTTGCTCATCATTCTGATATATTATTTTAGTGTGAATTCACTGTGAACAGGTAGATATTTGAAAGAGTATTTGGATTGGTAGCTCTCTCCCTCTAAGTCGCTAAAACTTTTTTTCACATGAAGAGATGGGATTTTCTATCTTAATCATTTACTCAAAACCGACACACTCACACACACACAAAACCTTTCAGAATAGTATACACTTATATTGGAGGAATTCAAGGAAATTGTCTGTTTGATGAACATGTAATACCATAGAATCCCACTACCAAATGAAAACTGCAGTACACTATTGAGTGAATAAACAAGAAACAATTAATATATGCATTTACATATTTAGTGAAAAACTCACAATAATGTAATCATATTTCTATTAGTTCATATTACATAAGGGATGAGTAAAAACAACAGCTTCTGTGACTGAGCAACATTAATGATGTTGTAGTAAATGTAACACCCGTATAAATTAATTGTTTTGATCTGGTTCATATTTTAAAGTATTGTGGAATGTATGGTTTACTAAAATCTGTTCAAACTTTCAATAATTAATCAGGTCAAGAAAAAATTTTACGAGTTTGTGACATATTGAGCTAACTCTGGCCTAGTTTCATCAAAAATGACATGAAAGGGTGGGATTTTCATCACTACCATGCTGACAATGTGTACTATAAGCCCCCATTCCCCAAAAGAAGATAGAAAATACTTACCTAATTAAATTTTCTCTCATAATCTTATAAGAAACTGACAAAAACTATGAACATTTTTTGAGGTACTGAGGTTTGAACTCAGGGCCTCATGCTTGCTAAGCAGGGGCTCTACCACTTGAGCCACTCCACCAGCCCAATATGCATTCTTGCTAGGCAGGTGTCCTACCACATAAGTCACTCTGTCAGCTCCTCATGAGCATCTCTATAACAATAATAACCACTAGCAAATACAAATCATCGTTAATACTAGAAAGAAAACATTTACATTTATGAATAGCTGGTATGCTAAGCTTATAATTACATTTAATATGTCAAAATGCACTGATTTGGAATATTTGCTTTGTTTTCTTTGCATTTATATTTCTGACGTATTACTTTCATCAATCATAACATATTCTATTTATACATTTATTTCTACTTTGAAACAAATGAATATTAAACAAATTTAAATATTCCTTGAGATATAAATAATTGAGACAGAAATCACTTAAGTATTTAGAAAATATACCTTTCTATTTTGTTGCTAGGCTGTAATACCCAGTTAATATTAATAATAGGAGTATTTCCACAAAGATTAATAATATGCTAGGCAAAACCTAAATAATCCTAGGAAAATTATTTTAGAATTGCAGACTTAAAGAGTAAGTTCTAGCACTGAGATCAAAGTAAGTCAAGGTAGTTTTAGAAACGTGTACTTAAAAAGTTAAAAATTTATACATTTATGTAAAACTACCTAAAATAATACTGGAACATTTCATAACATTGCATGATACCAAATGTCCTAAGTGACTTCAGGCATAAAGCAAATACATGTGGAAAGGAGAGAATGGGAAAAGTATAGTACTCACATTTGTAAGGCAAATAAATCAACTAATGAGTGAATATGGTTGAAAGTTTATGATAATGTCAACATACTCAAAATTAATTTTAATATGATATCAGAAGCATGAGTACTGAAATCTGACTATGCACAACTGATCTGTCAGACACTAGAAAGAACTTTTTAAAAAAATTATTTCAATGTATTTACATTTACTTACATCATGTGTATACATCATTTGGGCTAACCCCTCTCCCACTTCTGGGCAGAACCTGTTCTTCCCTCTTGTTCTCCAATTTTGTTGAAGAGAAAGCATGGAAGATAATAAGAAAGACATAGCATCATTGCTATTTTGAGATAAAGATAGCTATACAGGAAGATTTCTATCTTTCCTTCCATGCACATGTGTATTACAACCCATGTTGGTTCATCTCTACCAGACCTTTTTACTACTTCCTAGTCCCCTTCCCATAGTGGCCTCTGCCAGTTGAAGTTTACTATATTCACTCCTGTACAGGGAGCACAACAATCACATTCAAGCTTTAGCTTTCCTTATTCCTCCCATGCACATTTTCCCCTAGTATGTGAGGGGAAATAATGTTACTGCATTCGTTTTAGGTATATAATCTGCATATGAGGGAGAATATGTGATTTTTGGCCTTCTGAGTCTGGCTAACTAAATACCAAAATATGAACTAGACAGAGTCAGGACAGGTAAAGGCACTGGATTATTTCCTGCCACATTCACAATGAGAAAACACATAATTCGTACATATTACAAGAAAACCTGGACTAGAGCATAATTGCCTTCAAGACCACAGAAGTTATTTTATTATACTGCATTTACTTCATTTTATTAAAATTAACTAATTTACTGCATTGAGCTAATTATTTTCACTATTAATCAAGTATAATGATAGTAACTTATAGAAGTAATGATGAAACACAAGAAATGTAAAGTCCATGAGCAGAATCACACTAGAGAAAACATATATAGAGATATATATTTACATATCAGAAATATATATATATCAGAAATGTGTGTATGAAATTCTCATACAACTCTCCATCAGGTTATACATTAAAAAATTATATTTCCAAGAATACATGTATTCTACTACTGATTCCAAAAGTGACACATTTTAATTTCATTTAAAAACAAAAATATCTTAACTAAGGCTTTATTAAAAGACAACAAAAAAAATGGTCTCTAAACTGAAAAGACCACCCACAGAGTGGTAGAAAATATTTGCCAGCTATACATCAGAGAAGGGAATGACAACCAGAATATACAGGGAACTTAAGTAATTAACTCTCGATCTGACAGCGCAGTTGGAGATGTCTCAGGCTCCTGCTTTGAGGATCTTCAGGTGGCTTTGCCACAGCCTCTGTCGCCCTGTGAGGTGTCGAACTCTGGCGGATCCATAGGGAGGCCGCCGGCACTGCACACCAAAGCCAGCGCAGAGAATCTCCACTTCACGTTAAACAGAGAAACCAGGAGGGCCCCCGGGCCGCCAGTCACCAGCGCCCAGACAGCTTGGGAAGATGCGAACCAGGTGAGCTTCGCGGTACTGCGGTACTTCCACAGACAAGCCTGGGCCAGAACAGCATAGCCCCCTGGACAGACTGTCCTCCACCGGGGGGAAAAAAGAGAAACTGAGTAATAAGCAATAAGAACAATTAAGACACGCAGGAAAGAGGTTGGGGCACACTGAGCGCCAAAGATTGGGAGAAGGGAATCCTTCCCAGGACTGTAAATAAACAAGCCGGGTGGGCCGGAGAGCCTCTGGTGGGAGCAGGGGTGTGCGCACAGCAAGCAGGAGCAGGAAAGCTTGTGAGAGTGGCAGAGGGAGGAAAATTCCACAGGAGAGGAGGGAAGACCCACTTCCCACATGAGCTGTAAACAAACATGGCAGCTGGCAGGAGCAGCAGCACTGCACAGTAATCAGGAGCAGGAAAGCTTGTGAAAGTGGTGGTGGGAGGAAAACTGCACAGGAGGGGGGGAAGACCCACCTCCCACATGAACTGTAAATAAACACGCAGGCCTGAGAATGAGGGTGCAGTGTCACCTTTCCCAGTGCTTGGAAAGGGGAAAGCTTGTAGCAGAGGCTCACGCACAGGAGAAATCTGAGCAAACAAAGCCTGCAGGGCCAGGTGAGTGCTAAGCTCACCCCAGAGATCTGCATAAATAACACCTCCAGCAACAGCAGGCTGACAGCAGCAAGCAGGCAAGACACAGTTGCAGATACCATTCTCAGAACTGAACCCAGAATCATTTTTTTTCTTTGTCTCCCTATCTTTGATGAGAGAACAACTGAATTACACCTGCAAGCTGAAAAACTTACTGAAACTGTATTGCATTTGAACTTGGAACACTTGGTGTGGTTTTTTTTGTGCGGGGGTGTGTAGTTTTGTTCTGCTTTATGTGTTCCCTTTGATGAGACAACTACAGAACAACATCTGAGGCACCATCTCCAGGATTGGAGACTGAGATTTCACTGCATTTGAACCTGGAGGTTTTTTGGTTTTTTGGTTTTTTAAAATTTTCTATTTTTTCATTTTATTTTAATACATTTTTATAAATACATTTTTCTTTCATTTACTTTTTTTAACTTTTATTCTTACCTTTATTTTTTTATTTTTGATTTTCAATCCTCTCTGTCTAACTAATGTCTGTTCAGCTTACTGTCAATTAGTACACTAAAGCTCCCTGTTTATACCTTTGAAATCTTCTTGTATGATACCTTGCTCTGTTTTCTCCCTCCAGTCTGTGTATTTGCTTTTTCCCATTTCTTTAACTACTTGCTTTCTATCTCAGCTCACCCTTCCATTCTAAATATTACCATTGTTATTATTACAAGCTAGAAAATATTTAATTGCACACAGTACAGGGAAAGTAACAGCACCAAAGACAATGATGGGAAGACAGAAAAAACAGGGAAACCAGTTTCCTCACAGCAAAAAATTAGTACAGGAACCACAGGGGAATGAAGAAAACAGGTACTCAGATTCAGACACCAATAAAATGAAGATAAACTATGTCAAAGGACCCAATGAAGCCCAAGAGAATAATTTAAAAGAAGACATACTACAGGTACTCAATGAGAATTTGGTAGAGATGATACTGGATAGGTCAACCAAAATGTACAGGTGACACTCATGAAATTCCAAGACAAAAAAATAGAGAATTTGAAAAAAAAAAGAAGAAATAAAGGAAACCATAGAAGTACTGTATAAACACCAAAGTGAAAGTGAACACAATGAATAAACAGATAAATGAACTCAGGACAAAAATAGACAACATTAAAGAGGAAAACAGCCAGGATATGGAAAACCTCAGAAAAAAGAAAGAAACAGAACTGCAAAACAAAACGGAAGGCCAATCCAGCAGAATAGAACAAACAGAAGACAAAATCTCAGAACTTGAAGATGAAATGGTAATTAAAGGAAAAACTGAAGAACTATTAATTAAACAACAAAGACCTGTGAAAAGAAAATGCAAGAACTCACCAACTCCATCAAAAGACCAAAATTGATAAACATGGGCATCGAAGAAGGAGAAGAGGTGCAAGCAAAGGGAATGCATAATATATTTAACAAAATAATAACAGAAAATTTCCCAAATCTAGAGAAAGATACACCCATACAGATGCAAGAGTCCTCCAGGACACCAAACAGACCAGGTCAAAATAGAACTACCCCACGACATATCATCATTAAAACAACAAGTTCAGAAACTAAGGAAAGAATATTGAAGGCTGTAAAAGAGAAAAAATAAGTAACATACAAAGGTAAACCCATCAAAATCACAGCAGACTTCTCAATAGAAGCATTAAAAGCAAGAAGAGCTTGGGGTGAGATTTTCCGGGCACTGAATGAAAATAACTTCAACCCCACGATACTCTACCCAGCAAAACTATCATTCAAAATAGATGGAGCAATAAAAGTCTTCCATGATAAGCAGAAACTAAACCAATATGTGACCACAAAGCCACCACTACAAAGGATTCTTCAAGAGATTGTGCACACAGAAAGTGAAACCCAACTTAACCATGAAAAGACAGGCAGCACCAAACCACAGGAAAAGAAAAAGCAAGACAGTAGAGAGTAACCTCAACTCAGGTACACGCAATCAAACCTTCAAACAACTAAGACAACTAAATGACAGGAATCACCACATACCTATCAGTACTAATGCTTACTGTTAATGGACTTAATTCACCCATCAAAAGGAACTGGTTGATGAAATGGATTAAAAAGGAAGATCCAACAATTTGTTGCTTACAGGAGACCCATCTCACTGACAGAAATAAGCATACACTAAGGATGAAAGGCTGGAAGAAGATTTACCAAGCCAATGGCCCCCAAAAACAGGGAGGAGTAGCAATACATATCTCTGACAAAGTAGACTTCAAACCTGCATTGATCAAATGAGATAAAGAAGGACATTCCATACTAATAAAAGGTGAAATAGACCAAAAGGAAATAATAATTATCAACCTATATGCACCCAATGTTAACGCACTCAATGTCAACGCACCCAATTTCATCAAACATACCCTGAAAGACCTAAAAGCATATATTAACACCAACACAGTGGTTGTGGGAGATTTTAACACCCCATTATCATCAATAGATAGGTCATCCAAACAAAAAATCAATAAAGAAATCCAAGATCTAAAATATGCAATAGATCAAATGGACCTAGTTGATGTCTACAGAACATTTCATCCAACTTCTACACAATATACATTCTTCTTAGCAGCCCATGGAACCTTCTCCAAAACAGATCATATCCTAGGGCACAAAGCAAGTCTCAGCAAATATAAGAAAATAGAAATTATACCGTGCATACTATCTGATCACAATGCAGTAAAAGTCGAACTCAACAACAAAAGTAAACACAAAAAATATGCAAACAGCTGGAAACTAAATAACTCATTACTTAATGAAGAATGGATCATTGATGAAATAAAAAAGGAAATTAAAAAGTTCCTGGAAGTCAATGAAAATGAAAACACAACCTACTGGAACCTATGGGACACAGCTAAGGCAGTCCTGAGAGGAAAGTTTATAGCCATGAGTGCATATATTAAAAAGACTGAAAGATCCCAAATCAATGATCTCATGATACATCTCAAACTCCTAGAAAAACAAGGACAAGCAAATCCCAAAACAAATAGAAGGAGAGAAATAATAAAAATAAGAGCTGAAATCAACAAAATAGAAACCAAAAACACCATACAAAGAATTAATGAAACAAAAAGTTGGTTCTTTGAAAAAATAAACAAGATTGATAGACCCCCTGGCAAACCTGACTAAAATGAGGAGAGAAAAAACTCAAATTAGTGGAATCAGGAATGCAAAAGGGGAGATAATGAAAAACACCATGAAAGTCCAGGAAATCATCAGAGACTACTTTGAGAACCTATTTTCAAATACATTTGAGAATCTTAAAGTAATTGACAGATTTCTAGATACATATGATCATCCAAAACTGAACCAAGAGGAAATAATAGATCTATAACACAAAATGAAATTGAAGCAGCAATCAATAGTCTCCCCCAAAAGAAAAGTCCAGGACCTGATGGATTCTCTGCTGAATTCTATCAGACCTTTAAAGAAGAACTGATACCAACCCTCCTTAAACTGTTACATGAAATAGAAGGGGAAGGAAAACTGCCAAACACCTTTTATGAAGCCAGTATTACACTTATCAAAAAAAAAAGGCAAAGACACCCTCAAAAAGGAGAACTATAGGTCAATCTCCTTAATGAACATTGATGCAAAAATCTTTAACAAAATAATTGCAAACCAAATTCAACAACACATCAAAAAGATTATTCACCACAACCAAGTAGGCTTCATCGCAGGGATGCAGGGGTGGTTCAATATATGAAAATCAATAAACATAATAAACCACATTAACAGAAGCAAAGACAAAAACCACTTGATCATCTCAATAGATGCAGAAAAAGCCTTTGATAAGATCCAACACCATTTCATGATAAAAGCTCTAAGAAAACTAGGAATAGAAGGAAAGTACATCAACATTATAAAAACTATATATGACAAACCTACAGCCAGCATTATACTTAACAGAGAAAAACTGAAACCATTCACTCTAAAATCAGGAACCAGACAAGGATGCCCACTATCTCTACTCCTATTTAACATAGTACTGGAATTCCTAGCCAGAGAAATTAGGCAAGAAGAAGGAATAAATGGAATACAAATAGGTAAAGAAACAATCAAAATATTCCTATTTGCAGATGTTATGTATATGGTATGATCCTATACCTTAAAGACCCAAAAAACTCTACTGAGAAGCTTCTAGACATCATCAATAGCTATAGCAAGGTAGCAGGATATAAAATCAACATAGAAAAATCATTAGCATTTCTATACACTAACAATGAGCAAACTGAAAAAGGATGTATGAAAACAGTTCCATTTACAATAGCCTCAAAAAAAATCAAATACCTAGGTATAAACCTAACAAAAGATGTGAAGGACCTCTACAAGGAAAACTATACACTTCTGAAGAAAGAGATTGAGGAAGACTGTAGAAAGTGGAGATATCTCCCATGCTCATGGATTGGTAGAATCAACATAGTAAAAATGTCGATACTCCCAAAAGTAATCTACATGTTTAATGCAATTCCCATCAAAATTCCAATGACATTCATTAAAGAGATTGAAAAATCTACTGTTAAATTTATATGGAAACACAAGAGGCCACGAATAGCCAAGGCAATACTCAGTCAAAAGAACAATGCAGGAGGTATCACAATACCTGACTTCAAACTATATTACAAAGCAATAACAATAAAAACAGCATGGTACTGGCACAAAAACAGACGTGAAGACCAATGGAACAGAATAGAGGACGCAGATATGAAGTCACACAACTATAACCAACTTGGCTTTGACAAAGGAGCTAAAAATGTATGATGGAGAAATAGCAGCCTCTTCAACAAAAACTGCTAGGAAAACTGGTTAGCAGTCTGCAAAAAACTGAAACTAGATCCATGTATATCACCCTATACCAAGATTAACTCAAAATGGATCAAGGATCTTAATATCAGACCACAAACTCTTAAGTTGATACAGGAAAGAGTAGGAACTACTCTGGAGTTAGTAGGCATAGGTAAGAATTTTCTCAACGAAACCCCAGCAGCACAGCAACTAAGAGATAGCATAGATAAATTGGACCTCATAAAACTAAAAAGCTTCTGTTCTTCAAAAGAAATGCTCTCTAAACTGAAGAGAACACCCACAGAGTGGGAGAAAATATTTGCCAGCTACACATCAGACAAAGGACTGATAACCAGAATACATAGGGAACTTTAAAAGCTAAATTCTCCCAAAACTAATAAACTAATAAATTAATGGGCAAGTGAACTAAAGAGAACTTTCTCAAAAGAAGAAATTTAAATGGCCAAAAAACACATGAAAAAATGCTCACTATCTCTAGCTTTAAAGGAAATGCAAATTAAAACCACACTAAGATTTCATGTCACCCCTGTTAGAATAGCCATCATTAGCAACACCACAGATAACAGGTGTTGGCAAGAATGCAGGGAAAAAGGAACTCTCTTACACTGTTGGTGGGAATGTAAACTAGTACAACCACTCTGGAAAAAAATTTGCAGGCTACTTAAAAATCTGGACATCGATCTACCATTTGATCCGGCAATACCACTCTTGGGGATATACCCAAAAGGCTGTGACACAGGTTACTCCAGAGGCACTTGCACAACCATGTTTATTGCGGCACTACTCACAATAGCCAAGTTATGGAAAGAGCCAAGATGCCCCACCACTGACGAATGGATTAAGAAAATGTGGTATCTATACACAATGGAATTTTATGCAGCCATGAAGAAGAACAAAATGTTATCATTCGCTGGTAAATGGATTGAATTGTAGAACATCATTCTGAGTGAGGTTAGCCTGGCCCAAACGACCAAAAATCATAGGTTCTCCCTCATATGTGGACATTAGATCAAGGGCAAACACAAGAAGGGGATTGGACTTTGAGCACATAATAAAAGGGAGAGCACACAAGGGTGGGCTAGCCGTTGTTACCCTTAACGCAGAGAAACTAAAGCAGATACCTTAAAAGCAACTGAGGCCAATAGGAAAAGGGGACCAGGATCTAGAGAAAAGGTTAGATCAAAAAGAATTAACCTAAAAGGTAACACACATGCACAGGAAATTAATGTGCATCAATGCCCTGTATAGCTATCCTTATCTCAACCAGCAAAAACCCTTGTTCCTTCCTATTATTGCTTATATTCTCTCTTCAACAAAATTAGAAATAAGGGCAAAATAGTTTCTGCCAAGTATTGAGTGGGTGGGGAGGAGAGGGAGGGGGCGGAGTGGGTGGTAAGGGAGGGGGTAGGGGCAGGTGGAAGAAATGACCCAAACCTTGTATGCACATATGAATAGTAAAACATTAAAAAGTAATAATAAAATAAAATCTAGTTTAAAAAGACATAAGCATGATTATAATTTCATAGGTTAAAAATATATGGCGTCATTCTAGAAAATAAATATCCAATTTGAATAAAGTATTCATTTTTTCATAGTATGTAATTTTCCTTTTGTTGACAAGTTTACCTCATTTGATATTTTTATTTTTATGGTTTTATATTTCTAAAGATATTAACATTAGGAGAGCAGCATTATTGTTAATAAATTATAATTTTATTGCCAGAAAATGAAAATTTGTATTGAACTATAATGTTTTAAATGTTGAAATCAATTGGGAGCACACAATTCCATTAGATTACTCATGACTAATATTTGAACACAACAAAAAAGTTGCTTTATAGATATGAATTCAAAGGAAAAGTAATATATAGCAAAAGTGCAATTTCTCCTACAATTTTAGAAAATATTAATAATTATGGGAAAAATTCTAGGTTTTGCAAATATACTCTATAGTGTAGGAACATATGAATATTGATAAAGTTGGGTCAGTGTGAATTGTTTTAGTACTTATTCTACCTACTTTACAACACACAAGCTTCATAGATTGACTTATTCTGGGTGTATTTCAATGAAGATATATTTAACATTTGGTTATCTATCTATCTTTTGTAAGGACTTTTGAGAGATTATGTTCTAAACAAGAATTACTTTGGAAGATAATTTGCATTGTTATAATATGTTCTCAGGACAGCTATGTTCATCTTCAATGTGAGAAGTCTTTGCTCATTCACAGTCAGTTTGAAAAGCTGAGGTAGGGATAAATTTGCCATTTTGAAACCTCCACATGACAAATCTCTACCTAGGAGGCCCACTGCATTAAGAATAATTATGTTATGCACTGTTTATTTTTCTTGCATTTCTATGGACAACCAGATATTTAATTATACTATGTTTTACCCTTTCATGAAATCAAATAAATCTTTAGATGTTTCCTTTCAGCTTCTCAAAATCACCATCAGTGTATATTTTAAGAAAACTAAAGATAACACTGCACATTTTTGGAATTATCACAGTGTAGCCCCTTGTACTATTAATGTATGCTAATAAAAGAAATATTTTAAAATGCTGATGATATGAAGAAATATGAAATAGATTCTCCTTTAATTATTAAAATAATATAACAGACTCAGTATAAAATGAGTGGGCAAGTTAAATTTCCATCTTCCCCTCTTTTTATTTTCATTTATCTATAGCTTATATATTTAATAAATAAGTGCTATAAAGGAACTAAAATATGTGGAAGTCATTGCATTATTTGTATTTTCAACTTACTAAACTGAATCAGAAGAATATTTTCTTAAAGACACACAATGTTTCTTTTTTCATCATTTATACTCAGCTCACACACATGTCCAAGTCTGTTTGCATCCAAATCTTTGTGTAGTTCTTCAAAGATCTGACATTATGCAAGTTGCATCAATTCACTGTTTTCTCCATGATTTCTAGATATCTTGCACTCTCTCATGTCCCAACTCTCTGCCCTCAGGTCATCAAGACTATTGGGCTTTTAGTGGAATTCCCTCCACTCTATTGTTTGGGCAGAAAATTCATTGCTGATATACATTTGGGAAATCATGGGAGTAACTTTGTTTCTATTTTCATGGGGACCCTGACAAATGGAAGAATGCCTGAAAAATTATGTTTCATATGCACTGTCATTTTTCTACTTATTTTCATGGGGATAATGATGTTTAATCCTTGATACTTCATCAGGAATAAAGTAGTAATGATGTGACCACATTCCTCTCCTTTGTGACTTATCACTTTAGCAACACAGGTTACTCCAGAGGCACCTGCACACCCATGTTTATTGCACCACTATTCACAATACCCAAGTTATGGCTACAAAAGAAATACCTATTTTACACATATTTTATGTGTGTTATGCCCCACTATTGATGAATGGATTAAGAAAATGTGGTACTTGTACACAATGGAATTTTACTTAGCCATGAAGGAGAATGAAATTTTATAATTTGCAGGTAACTGGATGGAACTGGAGAATATCATTCTGAGCAAGATCAGCCAGGCTCCGAAGACAAAAAATTGTATGTTCTCCCTCATATGCGGACTTTAGATCTAGGGCAAATGCAGCAATGTGGTTGGACTTGGATCACATTACAAGGGGAGAGCCCATACTACGGGAGATATAGGAATAGATAGAAAATCCAAAACATGAAAGCATTTGATGTCCCCACTCCAGAGGAACTAATACAGAAACCTTAAAGTGACAGAGGTTATCATGAGAAGGGAATCACAAACCAGTGTAAAGATCAGTTAGAGTTGAATCAACATGGTCGTAACACATGGGTACACAAAAGAAATGTTAGGAATGTCTCTGTATAGCTATCCTTAACTCAACTAGCAAAAACTCTTTGTCTTCCTTATTATGTTTACGTCTTTTCTTCAACAGAACAGGACCTGCCTGGAACTGAGGTGGGGAGAGGGAGAAAGGGTGGGGGAGGGGGGTAGGGTGGAGAAATGACCCAAACAATGTATGCACATGTGAATAAATGAATAAAAAAATTTTTAAAAGATGTCTGTTATCAAGTTAAGATTGTTGTGATTCCATTTCCTAAGAAATATATTTTAATTTTAACTTCTCATAATTCCTTTCTCAGTGAGTGTTATCACTGTTAATTTTTCTTCCTAAAGTAGATTGGGAGGTTTTTTCTTATTTTAGATGTTATATTTTATCCATATATATTTATATAAACATACATATTCATAAAATATGTGTAAAATAGGTATTTCTTTTGTAGATTCCTTAATAGAACAGAACAGGCTGTTGTCTGGGGCAAGCAGCTTCAGTTTGTTCTAAAACTAGGCCATTGCTCTTGGTTCTCAGTCTAAGAGAAATTGTGATAAGCATGGTTTTCCTTCCCCTGCTCCACGTCTCTCCAAGTAGTGAGTACTGGTGGCTCAGTGACCCAGCCACTTTCAGGCTCACTGAGACCAAGAGTTGAAAGGGCTACATTTTTACATAGGTGCCCACTATCTCCAAAATTCTGTCAGGCAGATATGGGGCACCAGAAAAGAGACACATTTATGGTGTAGCAACAGGGGAGTTCTGTTGGATTTGGGATAGCCTGCTAGCTTCAGCTGGGTGACAAGTTGAAAACTTGGGGATCTTGTGACTTTAAATCTACCAGAGGTATCTCTTATCTCATGAAGAGTCTCCAGACTGGTTGTGGACAGGGGATGAAATCACTTGTACTGTCCCAGCTCTGAGGGTAATTCTCTGCTTCCTGCCATCACCATGCTCTATGTGGGATGGAGGGACATCACTGTAGGACCTATGTGGGATAGAGGGACCTCATCTGGATCCTCCTCATTATAGGCTATAAATTCCCTTTGTATACTCATAAGGCCATGATGAATTACTTAAAGATAAGGTGTGCTTTTTCACCTTAAATTCTGAGAAAAAGGTGTGTAAGAGGCATCAGGATGTCCTGATAAAATACAGACTGCCAATGGAAATGTCATCCACATTGTAGACTTTCTGTGTCAGGTGCCCAATGTGCATTTTTGCACCTGACAAGCCAGGCATCCATTACCCAGTACTTTCCAAAATAGTCTGTAGAAGTATCATGCAGTAAAGAGAACTGAACATAGGGCATAGCTTAAAATGCCAGATGACAAGTGTTAAATCTTGTTGTACCTTGAAAGCATTGTTGCACAATTATCTATTTGTATCCTTGCTCAGTTATTTGGTTTATATATCTATGAGAAGAATTTCTGGTTTATACACTAAATATGTTTTTTTTTCATTTTTATTAGCATGCACTAACAGTACTAGGCTGTTTTATTGTGTTCATTCCATGGAAGTGTAGTATGTATTTTGAGCAAGTTCAAATATTTTATTTATTCTATTAATATCCTACTTCCCATCACCTTTTCTAAAGATTGATGGACCGAATTATATATATATATGCACACACACATACACACACACACAGATATATATATAACATACTTTTTCCTCTTCACTCCCCAGCAACCTCTTCTTTCACCCTTCCCTTCCTGCTCATCCCCATATACATTTCCTGTATATCCCCATAGACAGTCTCACATGCATGCTAATGTCCCATTGCTATTATTATTATTATGATCATAATCATCATTTTATATCTAGATTCCACATGTGAGGGAAAACCTGCAGTATTAGACTTTTTCATCTTGAATTATCTTGCTCAACATGATTTCTAGTTTCATCCACTTTCCTACTAAAAAAACATAATTTCATTCTTCTTTATGACTGAATAATACTACATTGACTGTATACCACATTTTCTTTATATATTCATGGGTTGCTGGGCACCTGGTCTGATTCCATATCTTGGCTATTGTGAATAGAGCTGTGATAAGCATGTGTGTGGAGATAGTTTGATTATATACTGATTCACACAGCTGTGGATATATGCCCCAAAGTGATACAGTAGGTTCATAAGTTGGTTGGACTTTCAGGTTTTGATGCATCTCCATGCTGATTTCCATAGCAGTTGCACTAGTTTACGTTCCCATTAGCCACTATACCCTCACTAGCATTTTTGTTGCTTATTTTCTTAATAACTATTCCTGACTGGTCTGAGATAGAATATCAGTGTAGTTTTTTTTTAATTTTTACTTTATGCATATGTGCATATATTGTTTGGGTCATTTATCCCCCCTTCTCCCCACCCCCCCTGAACCCCCCACCTCTTCCCTTACCCCCCTTACCCCTTGATACCAGGCAGAAACTATTCTGCCTTATCTCTAATTTTGTTGAAGAGAGAGTATAAGCAATAATAGGAAGGACCAAGGGTTTTTGCTAGTTGAGATAAGGATAGCTATGCAGGGAGTTGACGTGCATTGATTTCCTGTACATGTGTGTTATCTTCTAAGTTAATTCTCGAACTAACCTTTTCTCTAGTTCCTGGTTCCCTTCTCCTATTGGCCTCAGTTGCTTTAAAGTATCTGCTTTAGTTTCTCTACGTTGAGGGCAACAAATGCTATCTAGTTCTTTGGGTGTCTTACTTATCCTCATACCTTCTTTGTGTGTTCTCGCTTTATCATGTGATCAAAGTCCAATTACCTTGTTGTGTTTGCCCTTGATCTAATGTCCGCATATGAGGAAGAATATATGATTTTTGGTCTTTTGGGCCAGGCTAACCACACTCAGAATGATGTTCTCTAATTCCATCCATTTACCTGAGAATGATAACATTTCATTCTTCTTCATGGCTGCATAAAATTCCATTGTGTATAGATACCACAATTCTTGATCCATTCATCAGTGGTGGGGCATCTTCGCTGTTTCCATAACTTGGCTATTGTGAATAGTGCTGCAATAAACATGGGTGTGCAGGTGCCTCTGGAGTAACCTGTGTCACAGTCTTTTGGGTATTTCCCCAGGAGTGGTATTGCTGGATCATATAGTAGATCAATGCTTAGATTTTTAAGTATCTTGATTTTCATTTCTTTTATGGCCAAGGATGTTGACCATTTCTTTGTGTATTTGTTAGCCATTTGTACTTATTCTGAGACCTGACCATTCAATTTATTTTATCATTCATTAGTTGGATTATTCTACATTTGCTGTTTCAATTTTTTAGATCTTTTTATATTCTGGATGATAATCTTTATCCATTGAATAACTGGCAAAAAATTTCTTCAATTCCATGGGTTGTATCATTATTTTGTTGTTTTCTTTGGTGTTCAGAAGATTTTTAATTTCATGCCATCTCATTTCTCAATTCTAGTTCTTATAGCCCTTTCAGTTGGAGGCCAATTCAGAAAATAATTGTCTGTGCCTATATTTTACAGTGTTCTCCTGTAGCAGCTTCATAGTTCAGAACTCACATTAATATCTTTGATCCAGTTTTGAACTGGCTTTTGTACAGGTTGAGAGATAGAGGTCTATTTTCACTTTTCTACATGAGATAACCAGTTTTCAATAAAGAGGTTATCTTTTCTCCAATGCATGTTTTTTGGCTCTTCTATCAAAAATCAGATGACCATAGCCTTGCAAATTTATTTATTGGTCTTTTATTCCATTGGTTTCCATGTCTGTTTTTGTGCCAGTACCATGTTGTTTTTGACACAATGACTCTGTTTTATAATTTGGAGTGTGGTGTAGTGGTACCTCCAGCATTGCTCTTTTTGTTCAGAATTGCTTTCATGGTCTATTTCAGTGCCTATATTAATTTTAGGATTGATTTTTCTATTTCATTGAAGACTAACTTTGGGAATTTGATGGAAATTGCTTTGAATCTAAGGATAACTTTCAGTAGTAGAGTAATTTGCATGATATTAATTCTGCCAATCCATGAACACGTGAGATTTGTCTATCTTCTGGTGTCTTCATCAATTTTATTTTTCAGGTTTTGATAGACTTTATTGTAGAGGTTTCTCACCTCCTTAGTTAAGTTTATTTTTTGGTGTTTTATTTTTTGAGGCTATTGTGAATGGAACTGTTTCCTTGATTTCTTTCTCAGCCTATTCATTTCGGTATGTAGAAAAGCTACTAATTTTTGAATATTAATTTTATGTTCTGCTATATTGCCAAAGGCATTTGTCAGATCTTGGAGTTTTTTAGTTGGAATCTTTAGGGTCTTTTAATAATAGTATCATATCATCTGAAAGTATGGATAATTTCACATTTTCATTCCCAATTTGAATCCTTTTTATTTCTTCCTTCTCTGGCTATGAATTCCAGTACAATATCAAATGAAAGTGGAGAGCAACCCATTTGTCTTTCATGACTTCAAAGGAAATTACTTCATTTTTCCCCATGTGATATTGGCTATAGGTTCATCACATATAGCCTTTATTATGTTAAGGTATGTTCTTTCTATACCTAGATACTTCAGGATCAAGAAAGGGTATTAAATTCTACTAGACTTTTTCTGCATTTGTTGAGATGATCATGTGATTTCTGTCCTTGGTTCTGTTTATGTGCCTTATTATACTTATTGATTTGCATATGTTGAACCATCTTTGCATCTCTGGAATGAAACTAATTTGATCGTGGTATGCGAGTTTTTTTTTTTTGTTGTTTTTTTTTTTTTGTAATGGTGGCTTTGTGGTCACATATTGTTTTAGTTTCTGCTTATCATGGAAGACTTTTATTGCTCCATCTATTTTGAATGATAGCTTTGCTGGGTAGAGTATCCTGGGGTTGAAGTTATTTTCATTCAGTGCCCGGAAGATCTCACCCCACACTCTTCTTGCTTTTAATGTTTCTGTTGAGAAGTCTGCTGTGATTTTGATGGGTTTACCTTTGTATGTTACTTGTTTTTTCTCTCTTGCAGCCTTCAATATTCTTTCCTTAGTTTCTGAACTTGTTGTTTTAATGATGATATGTCGTGGGGTAGTTCTATTTTGATCTGGTCTGTTTGGTGTCCTGGAGGCCTCTTGCATTTGTATGGGAATATCTTTCTCTAGATTTGGGAAATTTTCCGTTATTATTTTGTTGAATATATTACGCATTCCCTTCGCTTGCACCTCTTCTCCTTCTTCGATGCCCATGATTCTCAAGTTTGGTCTTTTGATGGAGTCGGTGAGTTCTTGCATTTTCTTTTCACAGGTCTTGAGTTGTTTAATTAATAGTTCTTCAGTTTTTCCTTTAATTACCATTTCATCTTCAAGTTCTGAGATTCTGTCTTCTGTTTGTTCTATTCTGCTGGATTGGCCTTCCGTTTTGTTTTGCAGTTCTGTTTCGTTCTTTTTTCTGAGGTTTTCCATATCCTGGCTGTTTTCTTCTTTATTGTTGTCTATTTTTGTCCTGAGTTCATTTATCCATTTATTCATTGTGTTCTCTCTTTCACTTTGGTGTTTATACAGTGCTTCTATGGTTTCCTTTATTTCTTCTTTTGCTTTTTCAAATTCTCTATTTTTATTGTCTTGGAATTTCTTGAGTGTCTCCTGTACATTTTGGTTGACCCTATCCAGTATCATCTCTATAAAATTCTCATTGAGTACTTGTAGTATGTCTTCTTTTAAATTATTCTTGTAGCCTTCATTGGGTCCTTTGGCATAGTTTATCTTCATTTTGTTGGAGTCTGGCTCTGAGTTTCTGTTCTCTTCATTCCCCTCTGGTTCCTGTACTAATTTTTTACTGTGGGGAAACTGGTTTCCTTGTTTTTTCTGTCTTCCTGTCATTGTCCTTGGTGTTGTTACTGTCCCTGTACTGTGTGTAATTAAGTATTTTCTAGCTTGTAATAATAATAATGGGAATATTGAGAATGGAAGAGTGAGCTGAGATGGAAAGCAAGAAGTTAAAGAAAAGGGGAAAACAAATATAGAGACAAGAGGGAGAAAGCAGAACAAGGTATCAGACAAGAGAGTTTCAAAGGTATAAACAGGGAGTGTTAGTGTACTAATCGACAGTAAGCTGAACAGACAATAGAGAGAGAGAGGATTGAAAATCAAAGATAAAAAAAATAAAAAATAAGTATATGAAAGTAATATCTATTTATAAAAATGAATTAAAATAAAATGGAAAATAGAAAATTAAAAAAAAAAAAAACAAAAACCAAAAAACTTCCAAGTTTATATGCAATGCAATTTCAGTCTTAATAATTTGGATGTCCATCTCAATCTCCAGTCCTGGAGTTGGTGCCTCAGATGTTGTTCTGTAGTTGTCTCATCAAAGGGGATGCATAAAGTAGAACAAAACTACACTCACACACACACAGAAGAAAAAAAAAAAAAAGCCCCACCAAGTGTCCCCAGTTCAAATGCAATACAGTTTCAGTAAGTTTTTCGGCTTGCAGGTGTAATTTGGTTGTTCTCTCATCAAAGGTATGGAGAAAAAGAAAAAAAAGCGTCTGGAGGCAGTTCTGAGAGTGGTATCTGCAACTGTGGCTTGCCTGCCTGCTGCTCTCCGCCTGTAGCTGGCGGCGTTATTTATGCAGATCTGTGGGGTGAGCTAGCACTCACCTGGTCCCACAGGCTTTGTTTGCTCAGAGTTCTCCTGTGCGGCGGCCTCTGCTACAGCCTTTCCCCTTTCCAAGCACTGGGAAAGGTGACACTGCCCCACGTTGTCAGGCCTGCGTGTTTATTTACAGTTCACGTGGGAAGTGGGTCTTCCCTCCTCTCACAAGCGTCCCCGCTCCTGGTTGCTGGGCGCGCCCCGCTCCCACCAGAGCCTCTCCTGCCCGCCCGGCTTGTTTATTTACAGTCCCAGGAAGGGTTCCCTTCCCCCAATCTTCAGCACTCAGGGCGCCCCACCCTCTTTCCAGCGTGTCTTAACTGTTCTTATTGCTTAGTACTCAGTTTCTCTTTTTTTCCCCGGTGGAGGTCAGTCTGTCCAGGGGGCTATGCTGCTCTGGCCCACGCTTGTCTGTGGGGCTACCGCGGTACCGCGAAGCTCACCTGGTCCGCGTCTTCCCAAGCCGTATGGGCGCCGGCCACTGGCGCCCCGGAGGCCCTCCTCGGTTCTCCGTTTAACGTGAAGTGGAGATTCTCTGCGCCGGCTGGAGGTGTGGAGTGGTCAAAGTTATGCCTTTTCTCGGTGATTATGCCTGCAAAGTGTGTCTCCAGCGTCTCTCCAAGATTTCACTATAGGAGGCTCGCTTTCTGCTTCCTACCTCTAGCCGCCATCTTGGAATCCCGCTAGTTTTTTAATGTGTTGTTGAATTCAGTTTGCAATTACTTTGTTGAGATTTTTGCATCTATGTGCCTAAAGACAATTGGCCTATAAGTTTCTTTTTTTTTACATAAATCTTGTTCT